>NW_024726235.1:8333960-8361460 GCF_018991925.1 Homarus americanus
GAGAGAGAGAGAGAGAGAGAGAGAGAGAGAGAGAGAGAGAGAGAGAGAGAGAGAGAGGTCCTAAAACAACTCCACCATCACTGAAAAAAAAAATCAACTCTCGGCAGGACTCCATTTACGGACGAATAGGATACTAAGGACGCGTAAAGTACTACTCTCTCCTATACTCCTCAGCGTCCTTCAGCGGTGTGTTCTCTTGCAGGGCAGGAACCTTGAAAGATGGTGAGGGAGAGGTGAGAGATGGTGAGGGAGAGTTAAGAGATGGTGAGGGGGAATTGAGAGATGGTGAGGGAGAGGTGAGAGATGGTGAGGGAGAGTTAAGAGATGGTGAGGGGGAATTGAGAGATGGTGAGGGAGAGGTGAGAGATGGTGAGGGAGAGGTGAGATGGTGAGGAGAGTTAGAATGGGTCAGGGGAATGAGATGGTGAGGAGGTGAGAGATGGTGAGGAGTTAAGATGGTGAGGGGAATTGAGGAGTGGTGAGGAGAGTTAAGAGATGGTGAGGAGAGGTGAGAGAGGGTGAGAGGTGAGGAGATGGTGAGGGAGAGGTGAGAGATGGTGTGAGGAGAGTTAGAGATGGTGAGGGGGAGTGAGAGATGGTGAGGGAGAATTGAGAAAGATCCCCGAACAAGTTAGTTGCATCATCATTGGCAAACCTGCAGAACCATTTAGTCGAGAGTGAGGAGGGGGCAGGGGGGGAGGAAGGGGAGAGAAGGTGTAGTAGGGAGGGAGAGAGGGAGGGAGGGGGCAGGGGGAGGAAGGGGGAGGAAAGGTGTAGTAGGGAGGGAGAGAGGGAGGGAGGGGGCAGGGGGAGGAAGGGGGAGGAAAGGTGTAGTAGGGAGGGAGAGAGGGAGGGAGGGATACTGAGGCTATGTAAACTGTTTCCACCTTAAGTAAGACCTATGTAAACTATGTCTAAGACCCATATAAACTGCCCCTCACTAAGACCCATATAAACTACCCCTCACTAAGACCCATATAAACTACCCCTCACTAAGACCCATATAAACTACCCCTCACTAAGACCCATATAAACTACCCCTCACTAAGACCCATATAAACTACCCCCCACTAAGACCCATATAAACTACCCCCCACTAAGACCCATATAAACTACCCCTCACTAAGACCCATATAAACTACTCCCTCACTAAGACCCATATAAATCCACTCCCTCACTAAGACCCATATAAACCACCTCCCCTACTAAGACCCATATAACCACTCCCTCACTAAGACCTATATAAACCACTCCCCCACTAAGACCCATATAAACTCACTCCCTCACTAAGACCCATATAACCACTCCCTCACTAAGATCCATATAAACTACCTCACTACATCCATATAAACCACTCTCACTAAGACCCATAAACTACCCTCACTACACCTATAAACTGCCTCACTAAGACCAGTCCATCAAACTGTGGTCGACCCTAAGAGCCCCCCTGTAAAAAAATAAATAATCTTAGAGAGGAGAGAGAGAGAGAGAGAGAGAGAGAGAGAGAGAGAGAGAGAGAGAGAGAGAGAGAGAATTGAACCCACACACACACACACAAGGGCAAACTAGGATACATAGAGCAATCTTTCCCCATCCTAAAGAACTACAGTAAATCCTTGAACCTCGTATATAGGATCTTGGAAAATACAGTAATACGAGAGAAATGAGGGAGGGAGAGAGGGAAGGAGGGAGGGAGGGAGAGAGGGAAGGAAGGAGGGAGGGCGGGAGGGAGGGAGGGAAGGAGGGAAGGAGGGAGGGAGGGAAGGAGGGAGGGGGAGCCTATGTAAACTAAATCACCACTGAGAATCCATTTAGCCACAGGTAGAGCAGGTAAAGTAAGGTGAGGAGGGGAGTGAGTGAGTGAGTGGCATAGGGTAAAAGGATGGAGGAGCTAGAGTGCTTTTCAAGGAGGATTTCCACCATCTGGCATTTCCATTAAGGTTGTTTGAGGATTTTTTTTTAAGTACAATTTCGTGGTTTGTTGTTGTTTTGGTTGTTGTTATTGTTGTTGTTTTGGTCGTTGTTATTGTTTTGGTTGCTACTGTTTTGATTGTTGTTGTTATTGTTGTTTTTTATTTTAGTGTGTTTGTTTTCTTGTTTTTTTTTGCTATGAATGTAAGACTGTTCGGTAGGTTGGTTGTTTGAGTTGAGTTGTTTATTGACTCACAGAGAGGAGAGAGAGAGAGAGAGAGAGAGAGAGAGAGAGAGAGAGAGAGAGGAGAGAGAGAGAGAGAGAGAGAGAGAGAGAGAGAGAGAGATACAAATGATGTTCTTCGTCTAGGTAAGTCTAAACCCAATCTTCTTAAAGTGGACCTCACGTGATTGGTTAATAGCTTACTAGAGAGTGATGTGATTGGTTAATAGCTTACTAGAGAGTGATGTGATTGGTTAATAGCTTACTAGAGAGTGATGTGATTGGTCAATAGCTTACCAGGGAGTGATATGATTGGTTAATACTTACCATGGAGTGTTGGTGAATAGTCTTTAGCTAGCATGGGGAAGCTACGATTGGTCAATTGCACACTCCTCAGTAGCCAATCAGATTAGCTATTCAATTAACCCCACCGTTTCATTTGTCATTATGTCAAATCCTTCACACCTTTTCCTTACCATTGTCTCCTTCCTTCCTTCCTTCCTTCCTTTTTACTAGTTTCCTCCATCATTACCTCCTTCTTTCCCGTCTTCCTTCTCTTCTTCCCTCCTCTCCGCTCTTCTTTCCTTCTTTCCTATCTGTTTGTTTCCTTCCTTCCTTCTCCTTTTGATTCTTTTAATTACTCCTTTACTACTTCCCTCCGTTCTCCTTTCTTTCCTCTCAATCTCCCTCCTTTATCGCCTTTCATTCGCTCCTTCCTTTATTATCCACGTCTTTCTTTTCTTTACTGATCTATTCCTTCAATTCACTCCTTCTTTCCTTCAATCATATCGTCCCTTCCCCTTCTTTCATTTCTTCTCATTTCTCTTCCAATTCTAATCGCCTATCAACCTCTGCTTCTCCTCTTCCTTCATTTCTTCTTCGTTCTCCTCCCTTTCCATCCTCCCTTCCTTCTTAGTTACCCTCTCCTTCCCTCCCTCCGTCCCTCCCTTCCGTGTCACGTATCATAAGTCACGCAAGGAAGGAGGGGAAGGGAGGGGTGGGAAGGGGTGGGGGTAAGGGGATGGGTGGAAAGGGTTGGGGGTAAGGGGAGGGGTAAGGGGAGGGAGGGGGTTGTGTCAGAATTGGTGTCATATCCGTCACCCTTAACAATACTAATCTCCCCTCACCCCCCCTCCTTCCCTCATCCCTGGCCATTTCTTCCTCCCATTGGCCATCTCCCCCTCCCCCTGGCCATCTCCCCTTTCCTACCTGGCCTTCTTCCCCTCACCCCCTCATCCCTGGCCATCTTCCCCTCCTACTGGCCACTAATCCCCTCATCTTGGCTATCAACCTTCCTTTCCCTGCCAACCACCCTCCCCCCGTTAACGGCACCCTTGGAGGACAGGTCAGTCATCATCTCACCAGATTATCCTCCCCCCCCCTCCCCCGCGAGCCATTAGTATTGACCTGCCATGTAATTGTTGGGTTTGACCTTTTACGGCCGTCACTGACCTCTCAATGACCTTGGCTTCTATGGGTAAAAGTGAGGGGTCAGAAAAGGGAGAGTTAAGTAGTAGAGTATGTAGGGTAAAGTGGTAAGTATGGTTTAAGTGGTAGGTGTGTGTTTTAAGTGTTGGGTATGTGGTTTAAGTGGTAGGGGTGTGTTTGAAGTGGTAGGTGTGTGTTTTGTGTTGTATGTGGTTTAAGTGGTAGGTGTGTGTTTGAAGTGGCAGGTGTGTGGTTTAAGTGGTAGGTGTGTGGTTTAAGTGGTAGGTGTGTGGTTTAAGTGGTAGGTGTGTGTTTTAAGTGGTAAGTGTGGTTTAAGTGGTAGGTGTGTGTTTTTAAGTGGTAGGTATGTAGTTTAAGTGGTAGGTATGTGGTTTAAGTGGTAGGTATGTAGTTTAAGTGGTAGGTATGTAGTTTAAGTGGTTGGTATGTGGTTTAATATTGGTGTGTGGTTTAAGTGGTAGGTGTGTGGTTTGAGTGGTAGGTATGTGATTTAAGGGGTAGGTGTGTGGTTTTAAGTGGTAGGTACTGTATGGTTTAAGTGGTAGGTGTGTGGTTTAGTGGTAGGTATGTAGTTTAAGTGGTAGGTATGTGGTTTAAGTGGTAGGTGTGTGGGTTTGAGTGGTAGGTATGTGATTTAAGTGGTAGGTATGTGATTTAAGTGGTAGGTATGTGATTTAAGGGGTAGGCATGTGGTTTAAGTGGTAGGTACTGTATGTGGTTTAAGTGGTAGGTACTGTATGTGGTTTAAGTGGGAGGTATGTGGTTTAAGTTAGTGATATACTTGCTGTTAGTGAAGAGAAGTGGAGGTTAAGTCACTACTTTAAATTATGTTACTTAATGTTACTTGGTGTTACTGGAGGTTGGTCGGGGGTAAGTCACTAATTTAAATGATGTTACTTAATGTTACTTGGTGTTACTGGAGGTTGGTCGGGGGTAAGTCACTATTTTAAATGATGTTACTTAATGTTACTTGGTGTTACTGGTGGTTGGGTGGGGGGTAAGGCTCAGGTGCTCCTGGGTGACACTAATGGCCGTTGTCTGATATGCATTTAATGTGAATTACTGTGAAGGAAATCAATAACGGTGACCTCTTGACCTCTATGATGACCTCTTGACCTCTATGATGACCTCTTGACCTCTATGATGACCTCTTGACCTCTATGATGACCTCCAGTATTACTCCTCCTCCACCACTCTCCATGATCTACTCTATCTCCTACAGCTTCCACCACATTCACCATCTCCACCCCTCTACCCTCCCACCATAACACTCCTCCACCCCACCTACCCCACACCCCCACCCCTCAGCACACCCACCTCCTCCCTCCCACCCCTCCAGCACACCCACCTCCCTCCACACCTCCCACCCCTCCAGCACACCCCCACCTCCTCCCACACCTCCCACCCCTCCAGTCCCCCCACCTCTCCACCCCCTCCCACCTCCACACACCCCCCCACCTCCAGCACCCCCACCTCTCCCACCCCATCCCTCCTCACCGCATCACCCATCACTCCATAACCTGAACTGGAGCGAGGATGAATCCAGTAGGTAGCGAAGGCATAAGCGTGAACAGTATCCAGGAGCGGTAACGAAGGAAGCGGTTAATGAGAGAGAGAGAATACTACTGTAAAATATTAACACGTCTATCCTCCTCATTATTTCTACCTTCTCCTTCATTCTTCCTTCTCCGACTCCTTCCTCACCCTCTTCTTCCCTCCTCCTCCTCCCTACCCACCCTTCTTCTCTTCTCCTTCCTTACCCTCTACTTCCCTCCTCCTCCTCCTCCTCCTCCTACCCCACCTTCTTCTCTTCTCTTCCTTACCTCTTCTTCCCTCCTCCTCCTCCTCCTCTACCCCACCCTTCTTCTCTTCTCTCCTTCCTTACCCTCTTCTTCCCTCCTCCTCCTCCTCTACCCCACCCTTCTTCTCTTTTCCTTCCTTACCCTCTCCCTCCCTCCTCCTCCTCCTCCCTCTCCCCCACCCTTCTTCTCTTCTCCTTCCTTACCCTCTACTTCCTCCTCCTCCTCCTCCTCCTCCTCCCCACCCTTCTTCTCTTCTCCTTCCTTACCCTCTTCTTCCCTCCTCCTCCTCCTCCTCCCTACCCCACCCTTCTTCTCTTCTCCTTCCTTACCCTCTTCTTCCCTCCTCCTCCTCCTCCTACCCCACCCTTCTTCTCTTCTCCTTCCTTACCTCTACTTCCCTCCTCCCTCCTCCTCCTCCCCTACCCCACCCTTCTTCTCTTTCCTTCCTCACCCTCCTCTTCCCTCCTCCTCCTCCTCCTCCTACCCCACCCTTCTTCTCTTCTCCTTCCTAACCCTCCTCTTCCCTCCTCCTCCTCCTACCCCACCCTTCTTCTCTTTCTTCTTCCCTTACCCTCTTCTTCCCTCCTTCATCCATCTTCTCACCTACAACCTCTATCACCCACACCTCTTCCTCAACATCCCTCATTCACCTAACCCCACACCACCACGACCCTAAACCCACACTGTCATGGCACAACACCCCACCCCACAACAACCAAGGTACAACAACCCACATCCAACAACAACCAAGGCACAACACCCCCACAACCCACAACGACCAAGGTACAACACCCCACAACCCACAGCAACCAAGGTACAACACCCCCACAACCCACAACAACCAATGCAGAACACCCCCCTGACCCCACAACAACCAGTACAGCACCCCCCAACCAACAACCAACGCAGAACACCCCCAACCCACAACAACCAAGATACAACACCCCCCAGACCCACAACAACAAGGTACCCCTACACAACCCACAACAACAAGGTACAACACCCCACAACCCACAACAACCAGGCACAACACCCCCACAACCCACAACAACCAAGAAACAACACCCACAACCCACAACAACAAGGTACAACACCCCACAACCCCACAACAATCAACGCAGAAAACCCCCACAACACAAGAACATAAGAATGGAGGAAACTGCAGCGGGCCTATTGGCCCATACTGGGCAGTCCCGTTTACACCCAACCCCTATTGCTCATATAAACATCCAACCTATGTTTGAAGCTATCCAGCGTATTCGAGTTAATGATGATATTTTGGTAACTTGTGCCATTCATCCACTACTCTGTTTCCAAACCAATGTTTACCTATTTCACGCCTAAATCTAAATTTGTCTAATTTAAAACCGTTGTTACGAGTTCGCTCCTGGTTGGATAGTTTGAGTACCTTTGTAATGTCCCCTTTTTTAGCCCTGCCTTCCACTTATACACCTCTATCAGGTCGCCCCTCGCTCTACGTCTCTCGAGGGAGTGCAAATTAAGATGCTTTAACCTGTCTCTATACTCAAGGTTCCTAATGCCCGGGATTAGTCTTGTCATTCTCCTCTGAATTCTTTCCAAGGATTCTATATCCATTCTGTAATAGGGTGACCAGAACTGAACTGCTTAATCCAGGTGTGGCCTCACAAAAGCGGGATACAGTTTTAGGATGACTTGGCTAGTTTTGTAACTAACACTCCTTTGTATGAACCCAAGTACTTTATTAGCCTTGTTACGAGCAAAACCACATTGTTTACTTGGCTTAAGGTTCCTACTTATCATTACTCCTAAATCTCTCTCGCAGTCGGATTTCTGTATGGCACCGTTGTTCATCTGGTATCTCTGTTTACATCTCCTATACTGAGTACTTTACATTTGTCCACGTTGAATTTCATCTGCCATTTTTCAGACCATTCGAAAAATTTGTTTAGATCTTCTTGTAGTTTTGAGGAGTCCTCGTCAGATTTAATAACACGTCCTATTTTAGTGTCATCAGCAAATTTGCTTATGTTGCTGTCTATGCCGATATCTATGTCGTTTAGGTATATAATAAATAATAATGATCCAAGTACTGAGCCTTGGGGAACTCCACTTGTGACGTTGCTCCAATGGGACTTAGTGCCATTAATGCTCACTAGCTGTTTCCTGTCCTGTAACCACGCCCTAATCCATTTAAGGATATTACCTTTGATGCCATGTGCTTCTACCTTTCTAATTAGTCTTTCGTGGGGGACTCTGTCGAGGCTTTGCTAAAGTCGAGATATATCACATCATAATTGTGCCCCTCGTCCACAGATTCGAAAACTGATGAAAAGAAAGTTAATAGATTAGTTAGACATGAAAGTCCGCTTGTGAAGCCATGCTGGGAATCATTGATCAATCCGTGCTTCTCCAGGTGATTTCGAATAGAGTTTGAAATGATTGCTTCCAGTAATTTGCCTACTATTGATGTTAGACTGATTGGGCGGTAGTTAGAGGAAAGTGATCTATCCCCCTTATTGAAAATCGGTATTACATTCGCTATCCTCCAGGATTCTGGTACTACACCTGTTTTCAAGGACATGTTAAACAACTTTGCTAAGGGCATACTAAGCTCTTCCTTACATTCCTTTAATACTTTGGCAAATATCTCATCGGGACCAGGTGACTTATTAGGCTTTAGTTTGTCTATTTGCTTACTAACATCGTTACTAGTCACTACTATCTCGCTTAATTTGTTTTCTTCACTTCTCTCTATGGACAGAAAGTCAGTGCCTCAGTATCATGTTTAAATTTTCGGTGGTGAAAACTGTTTAGAAAATATTTATTCAAATTATTGCTCATTTCTCTGTCGTTATCAGTAGGCTGCTTGTTATCTGACAGTATTGGTCAATCTTTTCCTGGAAGTGTTTAGTTTGATACATTTGGTAGAATCCTTTGGGGTTGTCTTTGCCCTCCCTTGCTATCCTTACCTCATTATTCCTTGGCTTTCCTTATCTCGGTTTAACCCTCTTTCATGCCAATACCTATAATAATAATCACGGAGGTAAATTTAGCCACGATATATCCTTCTACCTACTAGCCTTCCCTTTGTGTGATGTTCTTTAAATAATTATTTATCCATTTAGGGTCATTTATTGTCTGAAATCTGGAGTTTTTTGTATGAGTATGTTCTGCCTTTGTGCATTAAGTAACTCACTATTTAAATTGTCGTGGAACTCGGCAATCTCAGATCTCGTTATCAGGTCGGTGTCATCTGTCAGGTTCACGGCCAAGCTCGACACCCCCTCTCTCAGCTGCCTCTTTAAACTGTCAAAGTTTGCCCTTCTGAAATCTGGTACTTTAGTGGAATTTTCCTTATGTCTGCCCTGAAAATCTAACTGGAATCTAATTTCTTTGTGATCTCTGTTTGCAAGTTCGTTCCCTACCCACAACAACCAAGGTACAACACCCCCACAACCAACAACAACCAATGCAGAACACCCCCACAACAACCAAGGTACAACACCCCCACAACCCACAACAACCAAGAGGAGGTGCTAGCCCTGACACACCTCCCACCACACGAAAATTGAACTCTCTTTCACTTAGTCGTCGGAAAGTTGTCGACCGAAAACCAAATTTGTCAGGAACGGGCGGGCGGATTGGTAGGAGGGTGGGCGGACGGACGGGTTGGCGGGCGGGTTAGTGGGCGGGTTGATAGGTGGGCGGGTGGGCGGACGGATGGGTGGGCGGCCGGGTAGTGGGTGGGATGATTAGTGGTCGGGTGGGTGGACGGACGGGTGGTGGACGGACGGGTGGGCAGACGGGTGAGTGGGTGGGTTGATGGGTAGTGGGTGGGTTGATGGGTGGGTGGAGCTGGCGGGCGGACGGACGGACGGGTGGGCTGGCGGATATAATCGGTATATTTCTTCCTCCTCCTCCTCCTCCTCCTTCCTCTCATCCCGGAACTTTCTGTCAGGAAGGGAAGGGCAAGAGGAGGGAGTGGAAAGGATGGGAGGGAGAGAAGGAAGAGGAAGAGGGAATGGAAGGGATGGGAGGGAGTTAAGGAGGAGAGAGGGGGGAAAGGTGATGAATGGGAGAGGAAGAGAAGAAGGAGGAGGGTAAAGAAAGAGGGGGAGGGGTAAAGAAGGAGGGGGAAGAGGGTAGTGAAGGGGAGTGAAAGGAATGGGACGCTGCCCCCACCCAAAAAGACGCCAGTAAAAATAAAATAAAAACAATTAAAAAAGTAGAAAAAATATAAATGATCTCCATATTCATTTTTAATCATATAATTAAAAAAATATATAAAATGTCGTTTAATATAGATGGATCATAAATTTGTTTTCTTATGACCTAAAGAAAATTAAAAGCTTATTTGCATATACACTCTCTCTCTCTCTCTCTCTCTCTCTCTCTCTCTCTCTCTCTCTCTTTTTCTCTCTCTACTCGTCGAAAGTATTAAGCAAATTTCAACTAGGTAACAATCGCATTACTTACGCCATCAACTATGATTTTCACCCTTATCGTCGCGTAACATCTGTTGATAGCATCGGGGGCAAAAGAGTGCTATCCAAACGCCTAGGTCATAAATTTCAGCTAATCAGTGTATTCAAGCAGGATTTTCACCCTTATTATTGTTCATAGTGTAAAAAAAATCTCAGGGTAGGAAACTGCTATCTCGACAGGAGGTATTTACGGTATATAAAGACCCTCTAATCATTGCTTTCAGGTAAGATTTCCGCCTCTATCGATCGTCTATCATCATAAAATTTCCGGGGCAAGAGGGAGATCTGCGACGGGGAAGACGAAGTGATCGGAAGTCTTATCAAATCTTATGGGGGTTATGGTCACAATGGACGAGTGTGGCTTAGCTCCCTCTTGCCCCGGGGGAGTGTTTTCTCGTGTGAAATGAGATGCGTCGCTTCACAGCCCGAACTATCTTTAATAATGGCCGGGATGTGTGAAGGTATGTGTGGGGGAGGGAGGGATGTCACTGAGGGAGAGAGGACGAATGGAGGAGAGAGAGGGATGATGCGTTGGAGAGAGAGAGAACAAAGGCAGGTAGGGCAAAGGTGTAGAGTTACCTGGAGAGCATCTTTTAACAGGTCAAAACCCGCCAAAAAAAAAAAAAAATACTGACAGGTGAAAAGAACTCCCCACTAACCTCTCGACCTGTGACCTCTCTCTTAGGTTAAAGAATGGGTTATTTTCTGATCACTCGATGTTGATGTGTGTGTGAGGAGGTGGGGAGGTGGGGGGGGGAGGGAGTGGGGGGGTGGGAGGGAGTGGAGGGAGGTGGGAGGGAGTGGAGGGGTGGGGGTGAAAGGAGGTGGGGGATGGAGGGTGAGGGAGGAAGGGTGGGAGGGGGGAGTCAGTCGCCTGTTATTTTTTATTACTTAAAGAATTTAAAGGAGAAAGGAGAGACAGGTGAGAGACAGGTGAAACACAGGTGAGAGAGAGAGACAGGTGAGACACAGGTGAGACATAGGTGAGACAGGTGAGAGAGACAGGTGAGACACAGGTGAGAGAGTGACACAGAATCTTCGTTTTAAAGGAATATTTGACCTTTGGAGATTTCACCTTTGACCCGCTAAATAAAAGTCAACATGACCTCCGCATTTGTACACACAGTAGGGAACATGAACCTAACCTAACCTAACCTAACCTAACCTAATTCCCAAAATAAACACTAACTATGAATAGATAGATAGATAGATAGATAGATAGATAGATAGATAGATAGATAGATAGATAGACAGATAGATAGATAGATAGATAGACAGATAGATAGATAGAAAGATGAATTGAACCTCTGACACAGGTGTAAAATATGACAGTGAATGACTATGTGACCTTTGCTGACCTGCCATGACATTTCGCAACGACATGAGAGCAGTGAGGAGTTGTTGTTGTTGTTTGTTATTGTTCTTAGGTGTTCCTACTGCCAGTGTTACTTGTTTCATTGTTATAGTTGTTGTTTTTGTTGTTCTTGGGTTTTTCTACTGTCAAGGATATTTGTACCAGTGTTCCATGGATATTGTTGTTGCTTTGTGTTTGTTGTTTGTGTGTTGTTGTTGTTGTTCTTAAGTCCTTTTACAGCCAGAGTTTATTTGTTTCATTATGTCATGAGTGTTGTTGTTGTGGTTGTTAATGCTGTTGTTGTATGTTTATTGTTGCTGTTGATATTTTTTATCTTTTTAAACCCAGAAATGACAGGGGTGTGTTGACTGCGTCACCAGACTCTCTAACCTGGACCAGAAACCTAACCTAACCTGACCTAACCTAACGTAACCTAACCTAACCTAACCTGACCTAACTTACACCTAACCTAACCTGACCTAACCTACCCTGGACCAGAAACCTAACCTGACCTAACCTAACCTGGACCAGAAACCTAACCTAACCTAAACTAACCAGGCCTAACTTACACCTAACCTAACATAACCTAACCTAACATAACCTAACCTAACCTAACCAGCATCTGAACCCTAACCTAACAAATATAACCTAAACAAACCTAACCTAAGATAAACTAACCTGGCCTAACCACACCTAACCTTAAAACACACACACACACACACACACACACACACACACACACACACACACACACACACCACACACACACACAAGATGCAGCGTCAGTGGTTTGAGTTGAGAGAATAATATCGATAGAAAATGAGAGAGAGAGATTAAAGGTCGTATAAAGAGTGATAAACAGGCAATATTCAGAGGCTGATTAAATCCTTGGATTAAAAACAAATGAGGTTAAATCCGACAAAATTTTATTAAAGAGAAATTATAGTGGATACGAATAAAGATGGTGGATGAATAGTGAATAACGAGAGATGAAAGAAATGGAGGAATAAAGACTACTACTACTACTACTACTACTACTACTACTACTACTACTACTACTACTACTACTACTACTACTATATATATATAATTTTTTTTTTAAATGGCCTCCAGCCTCCCCCAATAGCCACACCTTCGCCGCCATTTTATTACCTTAAAATTAAATATCCTAATACATAAGTAGCTATCCTGTGTTGAGTTAGGACCTAAGAACCAATCATAACGCAAAAAAAGAAAATGACGTCATATAAATTAACCAATTAGAACACAAGAAATGATGACGTCACAAATAAACCAATCAGAAGGGGACCATAATATGACATCATGTAAATAAACCACCAACGATTAAGACGCCATTACAAACCTGCAAGTTCGTGTATACATATTTAACACATTATATATAAAGTGACAACTATTGTAAACTAAGGATAGTTTACGTAAAATGATATACAGAACAAACTATATAGAATGACGCAAAGAATAGTGAAAAGAATGACAAGATTTATTCAATTCTAAGAAAATTTATTTACAAAAAATCAACAAACTGAAAAAAAAAATATTATTCATTCCACGAGTTTGAGAATATTTATCGGTGTTACGCAAGCGATAGAATGTCGATAGTGAAGATTAACTGCAGCAGCGGTGTAGCGAGGCGAGGCGAGGCGAGGCGAAGGAAGGCAAGGCAAGGCAAGGCAAGGCAAGGCGAGGCAAGGCGAGGCGAGACGAGGCGAGCGAACCGTAACCCGGCATTTCACCAAAGCGATTACGATACAAAACAGATATTTGGGCTTAGTTGGTCTAGCACTTAATTGAGTTTAGCCTGAGTTTGTTTTGTGTTGGGTCGAGGCTCAGTGACGGTCATATATAACTACGGCGAGCGTGATGGTGGGTGGGTGGGGTGGAATGGGTGGTAGGTGGAATGGGGGTGGGTGGAATGGGGTGGGTGGAATGGATGGTGGGTGGAATGGGGTGGGTGGAATGGGGGTGGAATGGATGGTGGGTGGAATGGGGGTGGAATAGATGGTGGGTGGAATGGAGTAGGTAGAATGTGGTGGTGAGTGGAATAGGATAGATGGAATAGGTGGTGATTGGAATAGGGTAGTGGATGGAATGGGTATAGCGTGGAATGAAGTGGTGAGTGGAATAGAGTGTTGGGTGGAATGAGTGACTATTGATGCGGGTGACCGAGAGTTAACAGGTAAAAATAAATTTAAACCATTACAGGTACTAACAGGTACATATGTTCAACCCGTAATTAAATCACTGTTATAAATCACTGTATTTGAAGCGTAATTTGTAACGAAACTGTTTTGTACCGCAACCGAAAAAGTACAGTGTATGTTGTAATGCAAATGTGTATATTTATGTATGTTTCTTAATTAATTTATGTATACTTGTAATTTATCATATCCAGGTATAAATATTAATGTTTATACAGTCACAAAAATTATACAAATCATTTCATGGTATTTGTTCTGATCTGTCCTGCCTTAAAAATACACTTCAAATATGAATCTCACCACGGTCACTAATTTCTTCATAAAATCAATAATGTAAAAGTTTGTGAAATCATTCTATAGATTTTGTTCTCTAGTTTGTATCTGGATTAGAGAACTAGAGAACAATTGGTAGAGTAATGTGAGGGTTTTCTTTTGTTGGTAATATTCTTGTATGATTTTTTGTTTTTGTTTTTATATCTGGTAGAAAAAGTATGAGAGATCAGGTCTTAGTAGTGAACATTTTACGATAAAGTATGTGATGTTTACTGATGTTACTCGTTGAGGCTTAGGTGTTATGGTGTGTCTTTCTTTCTTTCTTTCTTTCTTTCTCACAATAACATCATACATGGTACTGTCTAGTTCGAGCCTCTCTCTCTCTCTCTCTCTCTCTCTCTCTCTCTCTCTCTCTCTCTCTCTCTCTCTCTCAGCCTCGTACTCCAACACGTAACCTCCAAATATAACCCAACCTAAATCTCGTTATACCCTTCAAGTCTAACCTCAAGAACCTGATGATATTTCACGAGTTTTAAAGGGCCACGTTCAGGGCTTCTCCACCCACCTCCTCCACCCTCACTCACAAGTCCTGCCTCCTGAACACACGAGAGGACGATCCTTTAAAGATCCTACGTAAAGGATATATATATTTTTTTAATTCATGGAACATTTTTAATTTTAGGATTTTTTTTTTAAGGGAAGGTTTCACTTTTGCCATTTCACCACACGGAGGAGAGCGCCTCTAGCACCACTAAACGCCTCACACCATTATGTTCCAACTCATTTCTTTTCGCCTTCCCCACCCCCCTTCCTCCCCTCCTCTTCCTGGAAGCCGATTGTGTAAGCCGCTCACAGCCGACTAGACCCCACCTCCCCTTTCCCCCTTCTTTTTCTCCTCCATCACTCTTTCACCTCTTTCTGGAAGCCGATTTTGGAAGCCGTTCCTTTAAAGCCTTTCACAGCTGACTACCTCTCTCTCTTTTCCTGCCACTGCTCTATAGCTTCGTCCTGTAAAGTCGATTCTGGAAGCCTTTCCCAGCCGACTAGTCCCCCTTCTCTCGCTCTGTAAGCCGATTCTGAAAGCTGTTTGTAGTCAATTTTCTCTCTTTCTCTCTCGCTTCCTCATACAAGTCATTCACAGCCGACTTCCTTCCCTACACCTGTCTAGTTTCACCTGGAAGCCGTGCACAGCCGCTATTCAAAACTAACACCCCCTGAAGCCGTTCATAGCCACAATCCAACCTCTCTCTCTCTCTCTCTCTCTCTCTCTCTCTTTCACCTCCACTGTCTCTCATACATTCATTCTTATTCTATCTATCTATTTCCTTTCATCTCCAATGTTTCTCTCTCTCTCTCTCTCTCTCTCTCTCTCCTCCAATGTTTCTTACTCTACCTCCCTCTCTACCCCCTCCCTCTCTCTCTCTCTCCCTCCCTCTCTCTCTCCCTCTCCTCCCTCCCCTCCCTCCCCCTCCCTCCTCTCCCTCTCTCTCCCTCTCTCCTCTCTCCCTCTCTCCCTCCCTCCCTCTCTCTCTCTCCCTCTCTCCTCCTCCTCCCCTCCCTCTCTCACCCCTCTCTCTCTCTCCTCCCTTACTCTCCCTCCCTCTCTCTCACCCCTCTCTCTCTCTCACCGTGCGCCATCCTTCAGTGTCCTCATAATCTTGGTGTTGAAGATGTTAAGTCCAAAAGTTGCACATTTACTGTAGCTCAAAATATAAAAAAACAAACTTCTATCCTCACAAGTTAAGCGACACACGACTCACAGAGGACACCAAGAGCCTCCCTCCTCATAGGCTTTCCTCACAGGCTTTCCTCATACATTCTCCTCACAGGCTTTCCTCATACATTCTCCTCATAGGCTTTCCTCACAGGCTTTCCTCATACATTCTCCTCATAGGCTTTCCTCACAGGCTTTCCTCACACACATCCCCCTAACCCACCTACACCCATCACACAAACCTCCTAACCCACCCACACCCTCCTAACCCACCTTCACCCACCACACAAACCCTCCTAACCCACCTCACCCACCACACAAACCCTCTTCACCCAACCTTCACCCACCACACAAACCCTCTTCACCAACCTTCACCCACCACACAAACCCTCCCCACCCCCCTACACCACACCACCACACAAACCCTCTTCACCCAACCTTCACCCACCACACAAACCCTCCTCACCCAACCATCACCCACCCTGAAAACCCTCCTCACCCAACCATCACCCACCACACAACCCTCTTCACCCGACCTTCACCCACCACAAACCCTCTTCACCACCACACCCCTCCTCACCATCACCCACCACAAACCCTCCTCACCCAACCATCACCCACCACAAACCCTCTTCACCCGACCTTCACCCACACAAACCCTCCTCACCCAACCATCACACACCACACACAAACCCTCCTCACCCAACCATCACCCACCACACAAACCCTCTTCACCGCCTTCACCCACCACACAAACCCTCTTCACCCCAACCGCACCCACCACAAACCACTCCTCACCCAACCTTCACCCACCACAAACCCTCCTCACCCAACCTTCACCCCACCACACAAACCCTCCTCACCCAACCATAACCCACCATCTTCACCCACCCACCACAAACCCTCCTCACCCAACCACCCACCACACACAAGCCCTCCTCACCCCAACCATCACCCACCACACAACCCTCCTCACCCAACCATCACCCACCACACAAGCCCTCCTCACCCAACCATCACCACCACCACACCAAAGCCCCCACCACACAAGCCCTCCTCTTCCCACCACCAACCCACCACACCCTCCTCACCCAACCATAACCCACCACTCAAGCCCTCCTCACCCAACCCTCACCCACCACAAACCCTCCTCACCCAACCATCACCCACCACACAAACCCTCGTCACCCAACCACAACCCACCACACAAACCCTCCTCACCCAACCTTCACCCACCACAAACCCACCTCACCCCAACTTCCACCCACCACACACAAACCTCCTCACCCAACCTTCACCCACCACAAACCCTCCTCACCCAACCTTCACCCACCACAAACCCCCACCCTCTTCACCCACCACAAACCCTCTTCACCCAACCTTCACCCACCACACAAACCCTCCTCACCCAACCTTCACCCACCACAACCCTCCTCACCCAACCTTCACCCACCACACAAACCCTCCTCACCCAACTCCTCACCCACCACACAAACCCTCCTCACCCAACCTTCACCCACCACACAAACCCTCCTCACCCAACCTTCACCCCACCACACAAACCCTCCTCACTTCACCCACCACCCCTCCCACCCAACCTTCACCACCACAACCCTCCTCCCAGCCAACTTTCACCCACCACACAAGCCCTCCTCACCCAACCTTCACCCACCCAAACCCTCCTCACCAGCCTTCACCCACCACACACCCTCCTTCACCCAACCTTCACCACCACACAAATACCTCCACCCAACCTTCACCCACCACACAAACCCTCCTCCTCACCACACAAACCCTCTTCACCCAACCTCACCCACCACACAACCCTTCTCACCCAACCTTCACCCACCACACAAACCTCCTCCACCCAACCTTCACCCACCACACACAAGCCCTCTTCACCCAACCTTCACCCACCACACAAACCCTCTTCCCAACCTTCACCCACCACACAAACCTCTTCACCCCAGCACCCACACCACCACACCACAACCCACCCAACCTCTCACCCAACCTTCACCCACCACACAAACCCTCTCACCCCCAACACCACCACACAAACCCTCCTCACCCAACAAACCCTCCTCTTCACCCAACACCCACCACACAAACCCTCTTCACCCAACCTTCACCACACAACACCCACCCACCACAAACCCTCTTCACCCAACCATCACCACCACAAACCTCCTCACCCAACCATCACCCACCACACCCTCCTCACCCAAGCCGCACCCACCACACAAACCCACCTTCACCCTCCTCACCCAACACCACACAACAACCACCCACCACACAAACCCTCCTCACCACACCACCATCACCCACCCACCACCACAGCTCCACCCCAACCCACCACACAAGCCACTCCTCACCCAACCACACAAGCCACTCCTCACCCAACCATCACCCACCACACAAACCCTCCTCCTTGTCATCACCCACCACAAAACCCAGCCATAACCAACCACAACCCTCCTCACCCAACCATAACCCACACACAGCCTCCTCACCCAACCCTCACCACACAAGCCCTCCTCAGCCAACCATCACCCACCACACAAACCCTCCTCCCCAACCATAACCCACCACACACAAACCCTCCTCACCCAACCTTCACCCACCACACAACCCACCTCACCAACTTTCACCCACACAAACCCTCCTCACCCAACCTTCACCCACCACACAAACCCTCCTCACCCAACCTTCACCCACCACACAACCCTCCTCACCCAACCTTCACCCACCACACAAACCCCTCTTCACCCACCACACAAACCTCTTCACCCAACCTTCACCCACCACAAAGCCTCCTCACCCACCACCTTCACCCAGCCTTCACCCCACCACACAACCCTCCTCACCCAACTTTCACCCACCACACAACCCTCCTCACCCAACCACCACCACCACAAACCCTCCTCACCCAACCTTCACCCACCACACAAACCCTCCTCACCCCAACCTTCACCCACACAAACCCTCTTCACCAACCTTCACCCACACCCTCATTAACATGCATAAAAAAATAGTTGAATATAAAAACCAAAATAAGTGTAAAAAAATAAAAAAAAAAAGACTCAGCTTGTACAATAATTAATTAAAAAATGTAAAAAAAAAAAAAATAATCAGGTAATTTTTTGAAAACTCAGGTAAGAAAAATGATACGTTTGACCTTTCTAAGATTAATGAGGCAAATAAGGAGAAATGAAACAAATTGAAAATGAAAGAAGAAAATGAGAGAAAGAAAGAAATTTAGAGGAAGGAATGAAAGAAGGATGAGAGAAAGGATTGGAGATAAAGAGAGATATGTAGAGAGAGGAATGAAATAAAGGAAGAGAGAAATAAATAAATAATTAAATAAATAAATAAATATGGAAGAAATAATGAGAGAAAGAAAGATTGAAGAAATATTAAATGACAGAAGGACGGAAATATAACAAATAAAAAAAGAAAGAAAGAAGAATGAAAGGAAGAGAGAAAACAAACAAAAGAAACAAACAAAAAAAATGAAAAAAACCAGGAATAAAAAAAAAAGAAGATAGAATGGAGGGAGAGAAAGAAAGAAAAAAAGGATAACAGGAAGACAGAAGAAATAAAGGAAAAAGAAAGCCAAAAAATGAAGGTAACTAAAAAAGAAAAAAATGAAAGAAATAAAGAAAAACAAAGGTCAGGGAACATCATAGAGATAAACTTTCCACAACACTACATCACACACACACGACTATTGAAGGAAAACAGAGGAATAACGGAAGAGGAATATAAATAACAGGAGAGAGAGAGAGAGAGAGAAGAAATAAAAGGCATATAATAAGATAATAATAGTGTGAATAAGAGCCCATCCTTACCCATCACTAACCCATCCATTCACCCCATCATCCCTTATCGCCATCCATAATCCTACACTCAACGCAATGCTATCCACTCATTCACGCACATCGCCACTGCTTCCTGGATACCCTTCCCGCAACTCAACCTACTCAAGCAAATCCTATCACAAAATCTTTAAACACACAATAAAGATTTGATTAACACAAGCTATGTCCCTCGTAAACTTTCCTCTTTGGTCGTAGTAAAAGTCGTAATGTTTGTCGTAAATTCTATACTTATACGTTCACAGGTATTGGAAGTTGTATTGATGTTGTGAGAACCTACCTGCCCATCTTTCACTTTTCACTTCTTAAAAAAAATAACTTATTTCTTTTTTCTCTCTTTCAGAACGTTCCCTTGGCCAGACGTTCTCAAGTTGGTGGATGAAAACGTCCTCGGCAAGACGTTCTCCATCTGGCAGAAACACACAGAACTGACGGAGGAAACTGGTTGGCAAGATCCTGTGAGAGGTTCTGGATCCACGAGAGTTCTGTGAGAAGTATTGATCCACGAGAGTTCTGTGAGAAGTATTGATCCACGAGAGTTCTGTGAGAAGTATTGATCCACGAGAGTTCTGTGAGAAGTATTGATCCACGAGAGTTCTGTGAGAAGTATTGATCCACGAGAGTTCTGTGAGAAGTATTGATCCACGAGAGTTCTGTGAGAAGTATTGATCCACGAGAGTTCTGTGAGAAGTATTGATACAGGTCGTTCCTTTGATCCTTTATGAATATGTCCTCTGAGAGCTGCACAAGAAGGTAATAAGTAAACATGAAAAGTAATTCCTCTCTCGTGTCAACTCGACAGTGAGAGAATCGACTCTGGAGGAGAACACACTCTTACTTTTGAGTCCGACTTTAAAGAATCACATCAACTACCACCACCACCACCACCACCACCACCACCACCACTACCACCACCACCACCACCACCACCACCACCACCACCACCACCATGAACTCCAACTCGACGCTGTATTTGGACTTCGATGGCAACGACTCCGACTCCTTCCCTCTTAATTGTTCCTTCCTCAACATGAAAGATCCAGACGCAACGAGTAACTGTAGTCTCGGGGTGTTCACAGGAGAGGTGTCCCCTATACACGTGGTGGCCAGTATCATTATGCAGGCTTGCTACGCCATCGCTTTCCTGGTGGGTCTGTGCGGCAACACCCTCGTCATCTACGTCGTCACCAGGTTCTCCAAGATGCAGACGGTCACCAACTTGTACATCGTGAACCTGGCTATAGCAGACGAGCTCTTTGTCATCGGCATTCCGTTCCTCATGATCACCTCAGTTCTGGGCTACTGGGCCTTCGGGTCTATCATGTGTAAGTTGTACATGATAACGACGTCACTCAACCAGTTCACCAGTTCACTGTTCCTGACCATCATGAGCGCTGACCGATACATCGCCGTCTGTCACCCCATCAGTTCGACCAAGTTCCGGACGCCCATGATCTCCAAGCTGGTCTCCCTGACGGCCTGGACCACCTCCGCCCTCATGATCGTGCCCGTCTTCATGTACTCCAACACGCTGGAAGTTAATGACCTCATCAACTGCAACATCTTCTGGCCAGACAGCTTCGGCATCAGCGGTCAGTTCGTCTTCACACTCTACTCGTTCATACTCGCCTTCGGCATCCCTCTTATCCTCATCTTCATCTTCTACGGGCTGGTGCTACAAAAACTGAAGTCCGTGGGACCCAAGAGTAAGTCGAAAGAAAAGAAGAAGAGTCACAGGAAGGTGACGAAGATGGTGCTGACAGTGATCACTGTGTACGTCATGTGTTGGCTGCCCTACTGGGTGCTGCAGCTGGCGCTCATCTTCAGCCCGCCCCGGGAGGGCCAGAGTCCCTTCATGGTGGTGCTGTTCCTCATCTCCTCCTGCCTCTCCTACTTCAACTCGGCCATCAACCCCATCCTGTACGCCTTCCTCAGCGAGAACTTCAAGAAAAGCTTCATGAAGGCGTGCATCTGCGCCACCAGGAAGGACGCCAACAACGCCCTGGCCGTGGAGAACTCGGTCTTCCCGCGACGACGGGGCGGCTCTGCGAAACCCAAGAACGCCAAGGCTCACGAAATGGAGTCCAACGACGCCTACACGACTCAGTGCACCAGGGACGAAGCCACGACGGCCATCACCATGACCACCCGCTCTACCGTGAGTCAGATGGGCAGGGAGAACGGCACCGAGATCCCCACCACCCAGCTCTGAAGACGCGGCTTCTACTGCTACTAGGCACCTCCTCCCACCAGGTAAACCATAGAGATGTACTGCAACTCTCTTAAGTGTTAGCTGTTGATGACTCACTATAATACGTGCTTAGAGACCTTAGTTGTAATATATTATAACAACTGTATCATGTGAGCCAAACTCCTCCCTACATAGTGTGATCTTGACTACCACATTAAGATAACACAGGGAGTTTATAGTAGGATTTTTAGCCTAAGATATTTTGCTGGATAATGGAAATATCGTAAGATCTTCAGACTAAAGGTATATATCACGAAACAGTCTGAAACAATATACATGGCATGTGGTTGTGTGAGCTGAGTATGGAGCACGAAACATAACACACAAAATAACACGAAACTTAACACACAAAATAAACATCAAACACGAAACTTAACACAGGAAATAACACAAAACTTAACACACTAATCTTGAGAGAGAAAATATAGTATCACACCTGACCCGTGTAGAGGCCATCAGCCAATCGTGAATCAGTAACTCCCGACCAGTAGGCAACCAGGATTAGGGTCAACACGCTACTTAACAACCAAACTACCACTATTGATGGCACTTGAGGGTCATTCCTAGTTTACAGTGGTGTGTGACCCTCAGCTTATTGGTTTTCGAGTGCCACTTAACCTAGGGCCATGTGACTGAAGTGTGAGATGGTTTAGAAGTAAGAGAGAATTGTAAGTTAGGAAGGGAATTGTAAGTAGGAGTAATTTAAGTAAGGGGAGAGGAATTGTATATATATGTAAGGGGGAGGAAGTTGTAAGTAAATGAGCCAGCTAGTCAGGTCAAAGGTTAAAACACTTAAGGTCATACTAGAAAAACATTAACAAAATAAATTAACTAAAAACCCTAAGCTAAAATATAATAATAACTCGATAAAAAAAAGTTAAAAAATATACGAGATTTTAAAATTTTATGAAAAAAATCATAGTTTAATGTACAGTAGAATTTTATAAGCATTGGTTCAACTTGATTAAAATTATATATATATTTTTTACAATTATTTTATATATACGAGTTAATTTATATAATGGGATAATTTTTTTTTACTTATATAGCTGGAAAAAATAAGTTTCTAAATGGTGTACTTAAGAGTATAAGTTAACATGAGAGTAAAAGTCTGATAACATAATTCTTTATCCCATCAGATGAAAATTCACGAACAGACATACACACAGGCAGAAAGACGTTGCAGCCATAGAAAGACAGACAGATACGTAGTAGACATAAAATAAAAAGAAAAACAACACACAGACAGACAAAAACCACGAACCGAATAAATCAATTTCCAAGACAAGATTTTTGACACACACACACACACACACACACACACACACACACACACACACACACACGACTCTCTCACACACACACACACACACACACACACACACACACACACACACACGACTCTCTCACACACACACACACACACACACACACACGACGCTCATAAGTGTTTCTCCTTCAGTAACTCATAAGAGAAGACAGGTGAGGCCACAGTAGGAGTCACAACACAACACGGGAAGCTACACAACTTCCTCTTCACAATGATGAGATGGCGGCACCTGCACGCCTTGGGTGGCAGGATGGCATGACGGTAGCGTGGCAGGGGGGACAATGGTACCCTACCTAGTATCCACTGTCCCCCTGCCACCCTGTCACCTTACCTCATTCCCCCTGCCACCTTATTCCCTGCCGCCGTTGTAGCCTGCCACCCTACCACTCTGTCCCCCTGCAGGTAGTAAGGCTGCAGGGTGGGAGGGTGGCAGGGTGGTAGGGTGGCAGGGTGGTAGGGTGGCAGGGTGGTAGGGTGGCAGGGTGGCAGGGTGGCAGGGTTGTAAGGTGGTAGGGTGGCAGGGTGGCAGGGTGGTAGGGTGGTAGGGTGGCAGGGTGGCAGGGTGGCAGGGTTGTAAGGTGGTAGGGTGGCCTTATGCGTTCATTACCATAATCATAAACATAGCACTATTACACATACATACACATCCCACACTCCAACACCCATCTCAGGTGGTCACACTCCAACCAAGGTCACACTCCAACCAAGGTCTTATTCATAGGTCACACTCAAAATAAGGTCACACTCCAACCAAGGTCATATTCATAGGTCACACTCAAAGTTAGAACACACTCCAACCAGGTCACACTCCAACCAAGGTCATATTCATAGGTCACACTCAAAGTTAGAACACACTCCAACCAGGTCACACTCAAAATAAGGTCACCTCCAACCAAGGTCATATTCATAGGTCACACTCAAAGTTAGATCACACTCCAACCAGGTCACAAGGTCATATTCAGGTCACACTCAAAGTTAGATCACACTCCAACCAGGTCACACTCAAAATAAGGTCACACTTCAACCAAGGTCATATTCATAGGTCACACTCAAAGTTAGAACACACTCCAACCAGGTCACACTCAAAATAAGGTCACACTCCAACCAAGGTCATATTCATAGGTCACACTCAAAGTTAGAACACACTCCAACCAGGTCACACTCAAAGTAAGATCACACTCCAACCAAGGTCACATTCAAAGCAAGGTCACACTCAACCAAGGTCACAATCAAAGCAAGGTCACACTCAACCAAGGTCACAATCAACCAAGGTCACAATCAAAGCAAGGTCACACTAAACCAAGGTCACAATCAACCAAGGTCACCATCAAAGCAAGGTCACACTCAACCAAGATCACAATCAACCAAGGTCACCATCAAAGCAAGGTCACAATCAAAGCAAGGTCACACTCAACCAAGGTCACACTCAACCAAGGTCACACTCAACCAAGGTCACAATCAAAGCAAGGTCACACTAAACCAAGGTCACCATCAAAGCAAGGTCACACTCAACCAAGATCACAATCAACCAAGGTCACCATCAAAGGTCAAGCAAGGTCACACTCAACCAAGGTCACAAGGTCACACTCAACCAAGGTCACAATCAAAGCAAGGTCACACTAAACCAAGGTCACCATCAAAGCAAGGTCACACTCAACCAAGATCACAATCAACCAAGGTCACCATCAAAGCAAGGTCACAATCAAAGCAAGGTCACAATCAACCAAGGTCACACTCAACCAAGGTCACACTCAACCACGGTCACAAACATCCCTAAAACCCTGCCTTTAACTTCCCTCACACACTATCCACAAGAGTAGAGGAGACTTTACACTCTGGCAATGGATGGAGAGGGAGGAGGAGGGGGTACCAGGAAGAGTGCCATTGTTTCTCTCTGGTTTACGGGAATATTACAACATTCCGGCAGTATTGGGTGGAGGAGGGAGGGATAGGGAGGCAGAGAGAGAAGGATGAAAGGAGGGAAGGAGGGAAGGAGGGAAGGAGGGAAGGAAGGAGGGAGGGGATAATCCATGGGTCGTTTACATAAGTCAGTGTAATAATGAATTGCTGTAACTCTCGGTGTGGATGACTAAGTTGCCTTGGTTGACGGGCAGTATACCTGAGAACACCTAAGAGAGACAGGAGAGAGAGACGGAGGAGACAGAAGTGGTGGTAGAGGGTGGGTGAAGTGTAAAATGAGGGGGTAAGAGGGGGTGATGGGAGAAGGGGTTGGGAGAGGGGTATTCAGAGGTAGAGGATAGGGTAGGATGAAGGGCAAGGGAGGGGAAGGGATAGGGGGATAGGGAAGGGAATGGAATGAAGGGGAGGAAAAGAATGGGACAAAAGAGAACAAAATAAAAGAACACAACTACCCCCCCTACAAAAAAAACAAAAAAAACAATAAAAAAATCTCTAGAACATTTAGCCAAGTTCCCCTAAAAATTGTTCTCTGTTTTCATTGAGGTCTCTCCACATCTTCCTTCCCTTAATTATGTGTCCTGGGGCCCACCAAACTAACTAACTTTTCGAGGTGATTGTTTCAGTAGGTAATTAGCTCTGTCCTTAGGTTTGGGAGGAAGGAGGGGGGTGACTGGTGGTGTGTGTTTGGTTGTGTGAGAGAGAGAGAGAGAGAGATAACTACGCTCACGATAACAATAACAGTTCACAGTTGACAAATTAGATTATATTATTGATCACGCTCCTCCAGTTAGCCTACTACAGGGCTCTCAGGTGCGCCAAGGTACATCACTACATTGTGTTCCTCTCATCAGATTATCTCTATCATTTCTGGTTGTCAATTTAATCAACACAGAATATGTTTTTTTTCTTGTTTATAATTCTGCTGTGTGGTAGTGGTAGTGGTGGTGGTAGTGGTAGTGGTGGTGGTGGTGGTAGTAGTAGTGGTGGGTGGTGGTAGTGGTGGTGGTGGTGGTAGTGGTGGTGGTAGTGGTGGTGGTGGTAGTAGTAGTAGTAGTGTAGTAGGTAGTGGTGGTGGTAGTAGTGGTAGTGGTAGTGGTAGTGGTAGTGGTGGTGGTAGTAGTAGTGGTAGTAGTAGTGGTAGTGGTGGTGGTAGTGGTGGTAGTAGTATCATTATATATAGGAGGGAGATGTGTAGGAGGCAGGAAGGAGTAGAGTAGACGTGGTAAAAATTAATATCCCCCTGGGTCTACCTTTTTCCTCCTAATGTGCTTAACACTCACGAACATTCAGCCACACACTACCAGCTATGTGAACAAATGTCTATTCTGATTGGTTAAAATTTGGGAAAGTGGGGGGGGGGGGGATTCTAACAAATCCCGACTTCTCAAAAATACCCCAATAAGAACTGCAGTTTATCATACGTGGGATAATACATTGGTGGGGTTTTTAGTTAGCGAGGATGATAATATTATTAGCGTGGTAAAATATCATGTGATTAATTAGTAACAGGTATGATATCATTCAGGTATGATGTTATTCTCTTAGTATTTACAGGTATAATGTTATGTAATTCTCCCAGGTATCACATATATGATAGCTAGGTAATCCTCTTAGTAATTAATTATTTGATGTCACTCAGGTACAGGTGTGTCATCGTTTTGGGGGGCTCAGAGTCTGTAGCAAGCTGAGACTCTACACCAAGTGACGTCATCATCCACTCAAGCTGACATCTTCGTCGTCTGATTGGTTGACGTCATCGTTGGAGGCAGTTTTTTGTAGGTAGTCGCTGAAATTATTTGTGAGGAGTTTGTGTCCATTGTGGCTGAAACTTTAAACGGTTTCTTCCTGTTGTCGCTGAAACTGAAAACGTGTCATCTTGTACTCGCTGAAACCGAAAGCTGTTCCTTTCTTACAGTCGTTGAAACTAAGAACATGTCACCCTTGTGCTCCTTGAAACTGAAAGCGGGTTTTAGCTTACAAATACAGAAACTAAACACCAATTTCTTCTCGCCGGAGAAACAAAACAAATATCATTTAGTTCTCGTGATAAGTGGAAACCCCTTTACCTTTCGTCGTAGATAAATGAATTGCAGTTCTACAAGACACCAAAAGGCCGCAGCGGCTACCAAATGACATCTGGAGGTTCTCACATGATGCCACAACTTGTAGGAGGAGAGTCACTGAAGTTTCTGGCAATACTTGGTGTCCCCAGAATGACTTGTGACGGAATCCTCAGCGTTTTACTCACATCTCGCAACAGAGACCTCGAGGTTTCCGGGTGTCAAAGGCCTCAGTTGGCTTAGTGGATAAAAGGTGTTAGAGGAGAGTTCCAGATGTAAAATATACTCCAGGTACTATTAACAGAGGGAGCTCCAGATATAACGCATACTCCACACATTAGCTACAACAGTGAGACATTATAAGACTCTAACAACATAACAACATTACAAGACTCTAACAACATAACAACATTACAAGATTCTAACAACATAACAACATTACAAGATTCTAACAACATAACAACATTACAAGATTCTAACAACATAACAACATTACAAGATTCTAACAACATAACAACATTATAAGATTCTAACAACATAACAACATTACAAGATTCTAACAACATAACAACATTACAAGATTCTAACAACATAACAACATTACAAGATTCTAACAACATAACAACATTACAAGACTCTAACAACATAAC
>NW_024726235.1:8366460-8378960 GCF_018991925.1 Homarus americanus
GGAGAACTAGATGGAACGGTGATGTTTTGGACAGGAGAACCAGATGGAATGATGATGTTTTGAACAGATGAACCAGATGGAATGGTGATGTTTTGGACCGGAGAACTAGATGGAACGGTGATGTTTTGGACAGGAGAACCAGATGGAATGATGATGTTTTGGACAGGAGAACCAGATGGAATGATGATGTTTTGGACAGGAGAACCAGATGGAATGGTAATGTTTTGGATAGGAGAGCCAGATGGAATGATGATGTTTTGGACAGGAGAACCAGATGGAATGATGATGTTTTGGACAGAACCAGATGGAATGATGTTTTGGACAGGAGAACCTGATGGAATGATGATGTTTTGGACAGGAGAACCAGATGGAATGATGATGTTTTGGACAGAACCAGATGGAATGATGATGTTTTGGACAGGAGAACTAGATGGAATGATGATGTTTTGGACAGGAGAACTAGATGGAATGGTAATATTTAGGACAGCAGGACGAGATGGACAGTGAACTTTTGGACAATGAACCAAACATAATAGTGACTTTAGACAGGAGACAAAAGGCTAGACGGGAAAACAGACAGCGAACAAAACTAGACGAGTCCCAAAAGTCACAAAGAAAATGAGTTGCGCCAGTGCATGTCCAAGGAGGAGGAGGAGGAGGAGGAGGAGGAGGAGTGTGGGGGGGGAGAAGGGGATGGATGTCCAGAGGGTTGGGTAGGGAAGAGGGGTGATATACATGCGAGGGAGGAAGGAAGGGGGGTGGTGTACAGGCGAGGAGGAGGAGGTGGGGGGGGCGTGGAGACGAGGCCAGAACCCGGAACACGAGACGTCTTTCTCTGTGATAATTAACAAAGGGCAACACTGATTAAAACTCCTGACTAATATCTCCCTGTTGTGTTGTCGTCTGCCGAGAGAGAGAGAGAGAGAGAGAGAGAGAGAGTTAATGAATATCTATCAAGTGAAATAAGTACAACCTCAATTTACAACCCACAACAACAATACAACAACAATAATACAACAACAATAATCACCACCAACAACCACAACCACAATCAATACGATCGCCAAAATTAACAACCAAAACATCACCTCACATCACTAACCAATTATAACTACGATCTAATACTTCCCATTCCCTTTAAGAGGAGGAAAAAGAAGAAGAAAAAAAACCACAAGTTAAAAAAAAAAATCAAATTAACAACTACAGTAACTTTCTCTCCCGTTGATGACTCGGCCGTGCTAACTTTCATCACTGTTGAATCAAAAGGAAGGAAACTCTCATTTGACTTTCCCAGAATAACTAATTATGTGTGTTTTTTTTTAACCTTTCTTGTTCTCTCATTTATTATCTCTTCTCTAGACCTTTTGTTATTTTGTCTTGTCTCTTGTTTTTTTTTATATCTGTTGATTTGTCATATTGAAGTATAGAGAAAGGTGTAGGTTAATGTATGATACAAAGCAAAATATAACGATATATAGTGAAAAACAGTAATACTAATGATAATGTACTACTACTACTACTACTACTACTTTTTTTATATGGCCTCCAGCCTCCAATAGCCATCCTTCGCCACCATTTTATTACCTTACTATTAAATATCCTAATACATAAGTAGCTATCCTGTCTGTGTTGAGTTAGTTGAGCCGCAGATCTATGCGGCATTCAGTGACTGTAGCCTCATAGTCAATATCTGCAGCTGTTGTCGGCTTTGGGGCCGATGCTCTCGTTCCCCTGAGGCAGAGCAAAGCCGACCGAAGAAGGAGAGAGAAGGACAGTTGACATCTCATCCAGGCTGTTAACA
Source organism: Homarus americanus (assembly GCF_018991925.1). Taxonomy (NCBI): domain Eukaryota; kingdom Metazoa; phylum Arthropoda; class Malacostraca; order Decapoda; family Nephropidae; genus Homarus; species Homarus americanus. The sequence continues at coordinate 8,368,262 of NW_024726235.1, forward strand.
TAACTTCTGGGCTGCTGCTTCTGTTCGGATATCAACTCCGCGAGTCTGGCGTAGAAGCATCTTGCACTTGGGCCCATCCCACCAGAGGTTGTGAACACTAGAGGAGTAAAGCTGCCTTGATCAACGTTCTGAATTCTCTCCCCGTATGCCCTTATCTTGTCGTTCTCGTTCCTCCGGTGTGCAGCATCGAGAGCTACTACCACTACTTCTACTAATAATAATAGAAAGTATAAATTATGCTACTTTTTCTTCTTCTCAAAAACTATCTTTCATATCTCCCCCCTTTCTTCCAAACTTTCTCTCTCTCTCTCTCTCTCCTGTTCGTATGGCAGGAAATTATGCAAATTAATCCTACAGCACTCTTCCCTACCTTCCCTCCTTACCACAAGTTAAGAGCTGAACAAGTTGAACAACATCTTAACCCCTTACAAGTTCACAAAAGTTAAACAACATGGTGAACATTGTAACAACCACTTCCACCCTAATGTTGATAAGAGTTGAACAAAGTGAACATGGAGTCAGTATCTTTGTTTAAGCTTGTGAAACCTTACTTCAGCGTAAATCTGTCGTCATCTAAGCTTGGCCAGATTTGTTTTACGAAAAGTGAACTGGAACAGATTTCTATTGACTGAAGTCAATTACTTAACGAGCACACTTCTTCTTTTACTTAATGAATCAAATACGAAGAACCATATATTTTTTTTTTTACGAAACTGGAACGTGGGTGACTGGGACTAACTTTACTCATTCTTCAGCAGGTGTGCTTAACGAAAGCAGGTGTATTTAATGAGAGGTGTGTTTAACGAGACGTTTAGAGGAACTGGATACTCTTGAGCAGGTCTGGTTCAACGACACTATATTATCTCTAACAAACACTATGGTTAACGAAACGACTTCTTGTACAGCTTCGTTTATTGACATTCAAATATGGAAAACAATGATTAACGACACCAAACTTAAACACTCTTATTCAACGAGACACAGAGCCTCGCTTAACGACACTAAAAACTTACTTAACGTTAATCACTACAAAGAGCTCCTTTAACGAGAGTTCAAGTTGAAAAGCCTTGATAAACGACACCCAAATCACACATTCTCATCTACATTGTGAGTTTGTTTCAGTTTGACAGGAAGTTGGCGGTACATTTCATCCCACCTCCTTTAATTAGTTCAGATTAAGGTGACAGGTATGAGCACAGGTACGGATACGAATACAGGATTAGATACAAGATAAAAGTACAGGTGATGATGCAACAGCTACAAGTATAGATACAGGTAACTACTGTATTCACTGTCTCATGTATCCTCTCACACAATACAGTAATACATAACATAGGAATCTAGACCGACAGGAGCATACTTAAGACACCATGTATTGTATATATGTATGTACGCTAACTGGATCCATTTAACAGTTACTAGCCACAGTTTGGAGTGGTGCTTATAGCGTATAATAGGAAGAATTGACTGTACGCTACCCAAGTGACGTATTACAGTCATAAAATTACGCTTATCTGTAACAGTCAGTGTTCACGAGTTGATGTTATACTTAATGTGCTACGAATTAGTGTCATTAATCCCCAATCCCATATACCCCCCCCCCCAAACCAAAAAAATAAATCATTTCCTTGTTTCAAAAAGCGAATAAAAAAATATTAATATCTGTTTGTGACGTCATTTTTCTTGTGTAAGTAAAAAAATAAAGATATTAAGTGTTTGTTGATTTACATATCGACTCACATTTACTGCAAAACACCTGTAAATGAGTCAAAATGTATGTAAACTATGTAAACAAATAAAGCCTGTGTTTGTTGATATATGTACGTGACTCATATCTACTCAAATTGTACTTGTAAATGAGTCACTGTATGAAGAAAATATGTAAACAGAAGCCTTATTGATGAACCTGAATATCTATCTCTTGTAAACAAAAGATCTGCAGAAGTCCTTTTTCTGAGCCCGAGCAGGTGATCACCCTGCGCCGTCCACCCCTCCTGTTGTCTGTAGAGTCTGTCGCTTATACTGTGTGTGTGTGTGTGTGTGTGTGTGTGTGTGTGTGTGTGTGTGTGTGAGTGTGTGTGTGTGTGTGTGTGTGTGTGTGTGTGTGTGTGTGTGTGTGTGTGTGTGTGTGTGTGTGTGTGTGTGTGTGTGTGTGTGTGTGTGTGTGTGTGTGTGTGTGTGTGTGTGTGTGTGTTCAGCTGAATTTTCTTTACATTACAATTTGTTAATTTACTTTCATTATAATCAGCTGATTCATATTTACATTCAATACCATCAGCTGGTCCTTACTTATGGAATGATCAGCTGACTTATATTTACAACATCATCAGCTGATTTTTGTTGACAAGATGATCAGCTGATTTCTGTGTACAACATACTCAGCTGACTTATGTTTACATCTTAATCAGCTGACTTGTGTTGACATTTCCTCAGGGGAGAGACCCGGCTCAGGTGTTGATCTACCTTGCTTTTAAAACGACTCCTGCACGACATGTATGTTTATGGTGGTGTTATCTCTCACACGTGAAGATAAACCACACAATGGCTATCTACCTGGTCGTTCTGTGACCCACCCTACTCAAGGCCCTCTGCTGTATATACTGTAGTTGATTGTGACTTTGAAATATCGAACCAAAAAAGCCACAGGTAATTTGTAAAAAGGACGAATGATCATCAAAATAAAGTGTGTGTGTGTGTGTGTGTGTGTGTGTGTGTGTGTGTGTGTGTGTGTGTGTGTGTGTGTGTGTGTGTGTGTGTAACCTGGATCTAAGTGCTGAAAAATAAATTATAACCTGTACTCAAGACAGTCACCAAGACCCCCCACACTTCAAGGCGGTGCTTCGATATGTCACATTTTTGCTTCACTGTAAAGATGGCGTTTGTTTGGCCACCCGCTCCATGTTGCCTAGAACACCAGTAGAGATGGATGTTACTGCTATTTATGTTGTTCATGACATTGTATCATTGTATCATCATCGTCACCATCATCATTATCATCGTCACCATAGACTTCTTCTCCCCCTTTCATATATTGTGTCGAGACTTATTACGTTCATTACCTAATTAGTCATAGGAACACCTGAGTAATTATTGTGTGTGTGTGTGTGTGTGTGTGTATGAACGCCGGCAGGTAAGTCTCATATCCAGACCAACCAGGATCAGCCGAATCACCTGATCAAACTCCAGGTGTCCTCTCTATTCTCACCTGCCCTTTCACCATCATTAACGAGGTTACAGGTGTGCTGAGTAACACACCTGAGCTTCACCTTTGCACTTGTATAAACCGATACTACTCCGCCTCACCACATATCGAGACTATGTGTTAAGCGTAAGTTGACTGTGCTCTCAAGGCAGATCATATATATAAACTATCATAGGTGTTCACCAGAATGTACACTGTATTTATGTATTTTGTGTATAAAATATGTAAAATATTCAGAGTTTTATTCTCCCTATCAATTAACTGTACAACACGAGGGGTAGATAGATAGATAGATAGATAGATAGAAAATTCTAATCCAGTATAGACTTCAATACAGGTGGGTGGGGTGGCCGAGTGGAAGCAGCACTCGTCTCCCTGTCCTAAGTTCGATCACGGGGCACTCCTAGTCCACCCAGCTGTACATGGGTACCTAACACTACGAGAATTTACCCATTAAATGACAAGCGTGTCTCTCTCTCTCTCTCTCTCTCTCTCTCTCTCTCTCTCTCTCTCTATCTATCTATCTATCTATCTATCTATATATCTATTATCTAAATAATTAATGACTAACAAGCAGAGATACAAATTCCTTCAAAAACTACGATAAAACAAAAATCACACACACACACACACACACACACACAAACACACACAGACTGAGTTCCATAATAATAATCAAGACTAATATACAGGCGACAACACCTCCCGTCCCCCGTCCCCCAGACAGTGGCTTATAACACACACCCAGGAGGCTATCACGACCCAGCCAAGTACACGAAGGAGGAGGAACTACCTGAAGAAGTGAACATCATCTTATCCTAATTGTGTCTTGTGGTGGAAAATTTCCCTCGAGCATTGATGGATGAATTCGATTTGGTAAGGCCTATGATCACTAACATACATACATACATACATACATACATTCATACATACATACATACATACATACAGACATACATACAATACATACATACAGTACATACATATATACATATATTTGAGGTAAGCCTGGTATTGATACATTATTTTGTATTTATTTATATCAATGTATAAACATAAGTATGTGTATTATGACTTTATCTTTATTAATTACGGTTTGTGAAGTGGTGTCGTGCAGAGGAGCGGTGTAGGAAGGAATTCAGTACAGGAAAGTAAGTTTTAGGTTAGGTTAGGTTAGGAGTAAGAATTCTTGCTTAACATTACAACCATTTACATATCACTAAACGTTTCTTGCACCCATCGATGTTTTCTTGTGAAGGATGAAATGGTTGAGACTGACAACGGTGAGTGGTAGACGAGGGTGAGTATGGTTACAGATCAGCTGGTTTCTGTTTACATTATAGATCAGTTGATTTCTGTTTACATTATAGATCACCTGATTTCTGTTTACATTATAGATCACCTGATTTCTGTTTACATTACAGACCAGTTGATTTGTTTACATTATAGATCAGCTGATTCTATTCTTCAGCCTCTATCATTAGTCTTGTTTACATCAGCTGTTCTCTGCCTACATCAAAGAACTGGACCAGCTGCTCGGATGCTAAGTTGCCTCGTAAGAATGTCAGGTTTATCGCCGCTGGTGTTACGTGACGCTACTGCTAACGAACGTGTCATTATACTCTGGTGTGGTGTATCATTATGTAGGAACACTTCTTACCGGGGATGAGACTTATGGGGCTAACCTGCCGTGACCTCATGGATGTTAAATGAGAGATTTTCTCGGTTCCTCATTTCCTCATTTTCTCGATTTTGTTTTGCTATCTCTCTCTCTCTCTCTCTCTCTCTCTCTCTCTCTCTCTCTCTCTCTCTCTCTCTCCCTTTGTCTCTGTCTTTGTTTTTCCTTCTCTCACTTCTCTATCTCCCTTACTCTCTCTCACTTAACATTCATGGGGTCACAACAGGTTAGTATCGGGTTGTTGCTCCTTTGTCCCTTCAGCATAAGTCTCATCTTAAGATATAGGAGCCTCTCAGTATAACTCATGGGAGGTAAAGTATCTCTCTTTCTCTTTCTTTATCTCACACTGTCTGTCTGTCTGTCTGTCTGTCTGTCTGTCTGTCGGTCTCTACCACTATCAACACACCCGTCTTCTTCCTCCACCGTAACGATAACAAACACGACAGGCATAAGATCATTACTCTACGTCTCATCACCCAACGAAAACACGGTGGAGGGCTGAGTGGTTGATGATGCTCGCTGAGTGGTTGATGATGCTCGCTGAGTGGTTGATGATGCTCGCTGAGTGGTTGATGATGCTCGCTGAGTGGTTCATGATGCTCGCTGAGTGGTTGATGATGCTCGCTGAGTGGTTGATGATGCTCGCTGAGTGGTTGATGATGCTCGCTGAGTGGTTGATGATGCTGGCTGAGTGGTTGATGATGCTCGCTGAGTGGTTGATGATGCTCGCTGAGTGGTTGATGATGCTCGCTGAGTGGTTCATGATGCTCGCTGAGTGGTTGATGATGCTCGCTGAGTGGTTGATGATGTCTCGCTGAGTGGTTGATGATGCTCGCTGAGTGGTTGATGATCTCGTTGAGTGGTTCATGATGCTCGCTGAGTGGTTGATGATGCTCGCTGAGTGGTTGATGATGCTCGCTGGTGGTTGATGATGCTCGCTGAGTGGGTGATGATGCTGGCTGGTGGTTGATGATGCTCGCTGAGTGGTTGATGATGCTCGCTGAGTGGTTGATGATGCTGGCTGAGTGGTTGATGATGCTGGCTGGTGATTGATGATGCTCGCTGAGTGGTTGATGATGCTCGCTGAGTGGTTGATGATGCTGGCTGAGTGGTTGATGATGCTCGCTGAGTGGTTGATGATGCTCGCTGGTGGTTGATGATGCTCGCTGAGTGGTTCATGATGCTCGCTGAGTGGTTCATGATGCTCGCTGAAGTGGTTCATGATCTTTCGCTGAGTGGTTGATTGCTAGTGGTTGATGATCCGCTGAGTGGTTGATGATGCTCGCTGAGTGGTTGATGATGCTGGCTGAGTGGTTGATGATGCTCGCTGAGTGGTTGATGATGCTCGCTGAGTGGTTGATGATGCTCGTTGAGTGGTTGATGATGCTCGCTGAGTGGTTGATGATGCTCGCTGAGTGGTTGATGATGCTCGCTGAGTGGTTGATGATGCTCGCTGAGTGGTTGATGATGCTCGCTGAGTGGTTCGTGATTCTCGCTGAGTGGTTGATGATGCTCGCTGGTGGTTGATGATGCTGGCTGAGTGGTTGATGATGCTGGCTGGTGATTGATGATGCTCGCTGGTGGTTGATGATGCTGGCTGAGTGGTTGATGATGCTCGCTGAGTGGTTGACGATGCTCGCTGAGTGGTTGATGATGCTGGTGTTGGTGATGATGCTCGCTGAGTGGTTGATGATGCTGGCTGAGTGGTTGATGATGCTCGCTGGTGGTTGATGATGCTCGCTGGCTGGTTGATGATGCTCGCTGTGTGGTTGATGATGCTGGCTGAGTGGTTGATGATGCTCGCTGGTGGTTGATGATGCTGGCTGGTGGTTGATGATGCTCGCTGAGTGGTTGATGATGCTCGCTGAGTGGTTGATGATGCTCGCTGAGTGGTTGATGATGCTGGCTGAGTGGTTGATGATGCTGGCTGGTGATTGATGATGCTCGCTGAGTGGTTGATGATGCTGGCTGAGTGGTTGATGATGCTCGCTGAGTGGTTGACGATGCTCGCTGAGTGGTTGATGATGCTCGCTGAGTGGTTGATGATGCTCGCTGAGTGGTTGATGATGCTGGCTGAGTGGTTGATGATGCTCGCTGAGTGGTTGATGATGCTCGCTGAGTGGTTGATGATGTGCTGAGTGGTTGATGATGCTGGCTGAGTGGTTGATGATGCTCGCTGAGTGGTTGATGATGCTGGCTGAGTGGTTGATGATGCTCGCTGAGTGGTTGATGATGCTCGCTGGTGGTTGATGATGCTCGCTGAGTGGTTGATGATGCTCGCTGAGTGGTTGACGATGCTCGCTGAGTGGTTGATGATGCTCGCTGAGTGGTTGATGATGCTGGCTGAGTGGTTGATGATGCTGGCTGGTGATTGATGCTCGCTGAGTGGTTGATGATGCTCGCTGAGTGGTTGATGATGCTCGCTGAGTGGTTGATGGTTCTCGATAGTGGTTGATGATGCTGGCTGGTGGTTGATGATGCTCGCTGAGTGGTTGATGCTCGCTGAGTGGTTGACGATGCTCGCTGAGTGGTTGATGATGCTCGCTGAGTGGTTGATGATGCTGGCTGAGTGGTTGATGATGCTCGCTGAGTGGTTGATGATGCTGGCTGAATGGTTGATGATGCTGGCTGAGTGATTGATGATGCTCGCTGAGTGGTTGACGATGCTCGCTGAGTGGTTGATGATGCTCGCTGAGTGGTTGATGATGCTGGCTGAGTGGTTGATGATGCTCGCTGAGTGGTTGACGATGCTCGCTGAGTGGTTGATGATGCTCGCTGAGTGGTTGATGATGCTGGCTGAGTGGTTGATGATGCTGGCTGGTGATTGATGATGCTCGCTGAGTGGTTGATGATGCTGGCTGGTGGTTGATGATGCTCGCTGAGTGGTTGATGATGCTCGCTGAGTGGTTGATGATGCTGGCTGAGTGGTTGATGATGCTCGTTGAGTGGTTGATGATGCTCGCTGAGTGGTTGATGATGCTGGCTGGTGTGGTTGATGATGCTGGCTGAGTGGTTGATGATGCTGGCTGGTGATTGATGATGCTCGCTGAGTGGTTGATGATGCTGGCTGAGTGGTTGATGATGCTCGCTGGAGTGGTTGATGATGCTCGCTGAGTGGTTGACGATGCTCGCTGAGTGGTTGATGATGCTCGCTGAGTGGTTGATGATGCTGGCTGATGGTTGATGATGTGCTGGCTGGTGATTGATGATGCTCGCTGAGTGGTTGATGATGCTGGCTGAGTGGTTGATGATGCTCGCTGAGTGGTTGATGATGCTCGCTGAGTGGTTGATGCTCGCTGAGTGGTTGATGGTTCTCGCTGAGTGGTTGATGATGCTGGCTGGGTGGTTGATGATGCTCGCTGAGTGGTTGATGATGCTGGCTGAGTGGTTGATGATGCTCGCTGAGTGGTTGATGATGCTCGCTGAGTGGTTGATGATGCTCGCTGAGTGGTTGATGATGCTCGCTGAGTGGTTGATGATGCTGGCTGAGTGGTTGATGATGCTGGCTGAGTGGTTGATGATGCTCGCTGAGTGGTTGATGATGCTGGCTGAGTGGTTGATGATGCTCGCTGAGTGGTTCATGATGCTCGCTGAGTGGTTGATGGTTCTCGCTGAGTGGGTCATGATGCTCGCTGAGTGGTTGATGATGCTCGCTGAGTGGTTGATGATGCTCGCTGAGTGGTTGATGGTTCTCGCTGAGTGGGTGATGATGCTCACTGAGTGGTTATACTCGCGTGGGTCTAAAGACTATCGTAGAACACACCACCCCCCCCACCCCCAAAAACACAAAAAGAAAAACGAGAACTGATATATACAGTATATATGACTATCCAATCTTGTAGCTTCATAAATTATGCCACTTTACGTTCAGACATTTCCAGGAAGTACTGTACGTTCTCATATATGCAGGTAGGAGGGAAAAATACAATTATTACCCAAAAGAGGCATCAAAAATAGGAGAGACAGAGGCAGGAAGGACTGTAAGTTTGCATCGTGTCACCAACGGATAATTCTGACGGTGGAGGGGGAGATGGGGGAGAGGAGAGAGGGAGGGAGAGGAAGGAGAGGGGGAGGAGAGGAGGGTTGATCAGTGTGAGTGGGTTATGTTGTTTAGCGTAATGTTGGGGACATTTCTCACGGATGAAACTGTGGTAAAACGTCGCAAAAGGCACGAGAGTAATATATTCCCGAGGGACGAGGCGAGTGGTGGTGTGTGGTGGTGGTTGGGGGGAATGTGGTAGTGTAGTGTAGTGTGGTGGTGTGTGGTGGTGGTTGGGGGGAATGTGGTAGTGTAGTGTAGTTTGGTGTGGTGTGGTGTGGTGTGGTAGCGTGGTGTGGTGTGGTGTAGTGTGGTGTGGTGTGGTGTAGTGTGGTGTGGTGTGGTGTGGTGTGGTGTGGTGTAGTGTGGTGTGTTGTGCTGTAGCGTGGTGTGGCGTAGTGTGATGTAGTGTGGTGTGATGTATTGTGCTGTAGTGTGGTGTAGTGTGGTATGGTGTGATGTGTAATGGGGGTAAGATGGTGAGTGGTTGTCGTTGTGGTGGTGAAGGTAAGAAAGAAAAAGTCGTACATTACATGATTGGAGGTTCTCATCTTGTGGGCATTAATGTAACACTGTTTTATGATGGATGTTGCTGAGACAAAACACACACACACACACACACACACACACACACACACACACACACACACACACACACCACACACACACCACCAATATCTATCCTAATATTTGAGGTTAACTAATTACAAAAAAACCAAGTGAGCTGCACTAAAGACGAGTAACCCATTAAAAATAAACCAAACTGATCTAATTTGCATAGACATTAAGCCAGGAAATTTGCATATAGCTCTAACACCATATAACGTACCTTAATAAAATAATTACCTCCCTTATCGTTATGGTGACCAGAAACACAGGTGAGTGGTCCTGTAGTAATGATCTTGTATATAAGGACAGGTAGGGGGTAAGATAGATCACCCTTCTCCAGATTATTTCATCAGGTGATTAAACAACCTAACGTTACCTGGGGAGTTAGGTTGGGTTAGGTTAGGTTAGCTTAACATTAGGGTGGTTAAACTTACGGTGAAATAAGTTGGGTTTTAATCTTATGTGATCAAGAACAGTTAAGATAAATAATCATATCGAGTATACCTGAGAGAGAGAGAGAGAGGGAAGAGAGAGAGAGAGAGAGAGAGAGAGCAAAACATACGCCAGATAAACATGAAAGAGAGGATTCACAGGAGACCAAAAAAATCGTTAAGACCAAATATAATATCACTAAATAATCCTCATACAAAACATACACATAACACTCCCCCCCCCAAAAAAAAAGACTATCGCTATCACAACAACCGCACCCTAGTTAACGAGCTGCATGACCCAGTATCAAGGAATTTTCCGAGAAGACCAGACAATTCAACTTCTGCACCGGCTAACCATTATCCTTAAAACACGAACAGCAGAACGATTAAAATCCAGGTTTCCAATTACTACTGGGTAGACAGATGCGAATATGCGTAAGGAAACTTGAGCATAGTGTTAAGTAATATTACCCTCAAAAATAGACTTCAAAATATACAGTAATATGTTATTAACGATACACAACAATATTCACTTAATTGGTGTGTAATTTTACCTGTACACTCAACATTTTAATTAACTTTGCATTAATTAAAAAGTAAAACATGAAAAATTATATTTGACAACAACAAAAAATATGAATTATTATGAGCTACATGAAGGAAGGTTTTATATAATAGGGATATAGAAGGAATGGGGTGTGTTTATACAGCTCGGTATCAACGCTATGGTGTTTTTA
>NW_024726235.1:8383960-8390186 GCF_018991925.1 Homarus americanus
TTGCCCATAGTTATTTTGACCTCACTTCCGCCAAACACCTCCATTGCCCGTTCATAATGTTCTGGCTTCACGATGGTGAAGGACTACTATTAATACTGCTACTACTACTACTTTTTTTTTAAACGGCCTCCAGCCTCCCCACAATAGCCACCTTCGCCACCATTTATTTACCTTTAATATTAAAATATCCTAATACATAAGAAGCTATCCTATCTGTGTTAACACCAGTTGAGCAGCAGATCTATGCGCATTCAGTGACTGTAGCCTCATAGTCAATATCTGCAGCAGCTGTTTATAGGGGCAGTTTGCCCCTGAGGCAAAGCAAAGCTGACCGAAGGAGAGAGAAAGACAGTCAACATCTCATCCAGGCTGTAACATAACTTCTGGGCTGCTGCTTCTGTTCGGAGATCAACCTGCTGAGTCTGGCGTAGAAACATCTTGCACTTGGGGCCCATCCCACCAGAGGTTGTGAACACTAGAGGAGGCAGCTGCTTTTGATCAACGTTTCGAAATTCTCTCCCATATGCCCCTTTCTCTTGCTGTTCCTGTTCCTCCTGCAGTATCGAGAGCTAGCCAAGTGTGACATGCGGCCAAGGGATCAAAATCCTGATGCCGAAGAGTGCTGTCCCCGCGTCTGGTAAATTCCCGAAAGCATCACGTCCACGCTGGGCTTCGTTAGATGCTTGAAGTCTTGTGTTGGAAGATTCTGCCATCCAATGGAAGGAGGGTTTGTTCTACCATGACGTCCCGGCAAGATTTCAACATATTTGCTGTGGAGATCCCTACCTCGCCATGCCTCATGCATATGAAGCTCTCTCGCAGGCATCATGGCGTGATTGCTACTGGTGTTTTATCACACATTGGGAGGCAAACCTTCTTACTGGCCAAATTGCGCGATGATTAGATTCGAAAACCATTTGCCCCATTTGCAACGTAGTTAACTGCTCCGGAGTGCCCACCTCTGCGCTTATAGCTACTGGGCCTTGGAACCTGCAGCAATCGTTGCTGCAACTTTTCATTTTGGCAGTGCTGTCGATCTGTCGTAATGGACCTACGAATCTTATTTACTTCGCTGGTATCCACTTCCCCTGCCGCATTCTGGGCTATTATGTGGTCCGTGAGGGCTGCCGTGAGCTTAAGTGAATTTTGATGTTCAGTGGCAGCAATCTCCTCTGGATTAGTTAGTCCCATCCCTCCCAGTCTTGGTGGAAGTGCAAGAAGTGTTCTTTCTGCTGGGGTAAAGTCAGGGTGTTTCACTAGTTTGGGAATGAACTTGACACTGATAGTTTCTTCCAGAGGGTGGAGGAGGGGTCCGATCTCAGGGATGGTATGCATCAGGTAGTTCCAGCGATGCTTGACTCCATGGGTGAATGCTGCAAAGGCCGCATGTGGCTCTGTGTTAGCAATCTCAGACAGAGCTTGGATTTCACTAACCCACTCATTCACCTTTCCCGCCACGTACTCGGCCTTGAAGTCCGTAGTGCCAATTACTGCGCCTAGATGTCTTTGGCCGTCCTTAGTAATTTTGACCTCACTTCCGCCAAAAACCTCCAATGCCCGTTCATAATGTTCTGGCTTCACGATGAGGAAGGACTTGCTGGCGTTTGGGTGGTACCCTATTTGTGGACCTCGCGATGTTACCAAGTCCCACCACTTTTTGATGCATTCCACTTTTCCTGCTCCTGTAAGGTCATCAGCATATGCCACTTGTTTGACCCCAGTTGTTTCAAATTTTATTTCTTGTTGGAGCACTGATAGGCCAATTGCATACATTGCCATTGCAACGGGGTCCCCCTGTGTTGTTCCCTCGGTCGACTGTAGGATGGTATCACCTCGTAGAGCCTTGTTATTTACTATGTAGAGGTCTGAAGGATTCCTATACGAATTTTCAACATACATCGCAAAGCTTGGACACTTGATCTTGATGTTGTGCAGTGCAGCCTACTACTACTACTATCCTCAATATTACTACTACATACTATCACCATTATTACTTACCATTACCACCACTACCAATTCCACCACCACCACCACCACCACCACCACCACCACCACTACTACTACTTTTTTTCTTTTTTTAAATGGCCTTAATATTAAATATCCTAATACATAAGTAGCTATCCTAGCTGTGTTGAGTTAGTTGAGCCGCAGATCTATGCGGCATTCAGTGACTGTAGCCTCATAGTCAATATCTGCAGCTGTTGTCGGCTTTGGGGCCGATGCTCTCGTTCCCCTGAGGCAGAGCAAAGCCGACCGAAGGAGAGAGAAGGACAGTCGACATGTCATCCAGGCTGTAACATAACTTCTGGGCTGCTGCTTCTGTTCGGAGATCACCTCCGCGAGCCTGGCGTAGAAGCATCTTGCACTTGGTCCCATCCCACCAGAGGTTGTGAACACTAGAGGAGCGAAGCTGCCTTGATCAACGTTCTGAATTCTCTCCCCATATGCCCTTATCTTGTCGTTCTCGTTCCTCCGGTGTGCAGCATCGAGAGTTAAGTTACGGTGACATGCGGCCATGGGATCAAAAATCCTGATGTCGAAGAAGGCTCGCTGTCCCAGCATCCAGAGTCCTCGAGCACTGACGTCAACACGGGCTTCGTTGGATGTGTTTGAAGTCCTATGTTGGAAAATCTCACCATCCAATGGAAGGAGGGTCGGTTCTACCCTGACAACACGGCAGATTTCCTTTAACATATTAGCTGTGAGATCCCGTACTTCTACTACTACTACTATCCTCAATATTACTACTGCTTACTATCACCATTATTACTTACCATTACCAACACCACCATCACCACCATCACCACCACCACCACGACCACCACCACCACCACCACCACCACCACACACTCACCACACCACCACCACCACACCACCACCACCACCACCATCACCACCACTTTCACCACCACCACCACCACCACCACCATATATCAAGGTCTCAACCTCATCCTCCGTCAGCAGTGATAGGCTTCAATCAGTGTCATCCTGCTGGGCAGTGACTACCCCCGCTCCACTACCCCGCCAGTGTCATCCTGCTGCTACTAACCCTCCACTGCCACTACCCTCCACCACTCCCCACACGCCACCACTCTCACCCCTATCCCCCACTGCCACCACTCTGCCACCATCCCTCCACTACCCCTCCACTTCCCCCCACATCCACTCACCCTCCCATCCACACTACCCCCCTACATTATCCCTGTACTACCCCTGCCACTACTCCACTCCCTGCTACTGCCTACTACCCCCTAACCCTCATTACCCTCCACTGCCCCACCCCCTGCCACTACCCCCTACACTATCCCTCACACTACCCCCCTCCACCCCCTGCTACTACTCCCCTACCACTATCCCTGTACTCATCTCCACTACTCCCGCTACTATCCCTCTCCACTACTCCCCTGCTACTACCCCACCACCTACCCCACTCATCCTACACCCTCCATTACCTCCTCCTCCACTCACTCCCGCTACTCACCCCCTCCACTACCCCTGGGCTACTATCCCTCCACACCCTCCACTACTACCCCCTCCACCCCTCCACCCCTGCTACCCTCCTACTCCCTGCTACCCCTGCCACCCCCTACCCCTGCTGCTACTACTACCCCTCCACCTTCCTGCTACTACCTGTCCACCTCCACTCCTCCACTTCCCAGCACTACCCCTCCACTGCCCCTCCACTACTCCCACCCTTACCTCCCTGCCACTTAACCCTCCACTGCCCCCCTGCACTACCCTCCACTACTACCCTGCTACTACCCCTCTCCACTTCCCTACTCACTAACCTCCAATGCCCTGCCATTACCCCCTCCACTTCCCCACTACTAACCCTCCAATGCCCCGTTATCCCTCCACTTCCCCACTACTAACCCCTCCACTACTCCAATTATCCCTCCACTGGCCACTACCCCCTCCACTACCCCCACACACCCTCCACTTCCCCTGCACACCTCCACTACCCCCCACTACTACCCTCCACTACCCCCCATCATCCCTGCATATCTCCACCCACACACCCCTCCACCTCCCCACACCCCCCTTCACTCCCTCCACACCCCCCATCCATACCCCCACCTCCCCCGCTACCCCCCACTAACCCTCCACTACCCCCCACCCTCACCTACCCTGCACTACTACTTCCTGCTATTCCTGCACTACCCCCCCTACTATTCCTGCACCACCCCCTACCCCGCTACTATCCCTGCACTACTCCCTGCCACCTACTCCCTGCCATTAACCCTCCACTACTCTGCCACTGCTACTATTCCTGCACTCTCTGCCACTCTATCCTGCACTACTCCCCACTACCCTGCTACTAACCCTCCACTACTCCTGCCACTACCCTGCCATTACTATCCCTGCACTACCCTGCCACTATCTCCCTGCCACTACCCCACTACTAACCCCTCCACTTCCCTGCTACTAACCCTCCACTACCCCACATTACTCCCTCCACTACTCCTGGCTCTCTCTCCACTACCCTCCACGTTCTGTCAATACCATCACCCTCCGCTACTACCCCACTACTAACCCTCCACTTCCTGCTACTAACCCTCCACTACTCCCCTCCACTCACTCTGTCACTACTCCCATCAATACCCAGCCATACCCCCTACTCCTCCACTCCTCTCCACTACCCTCCACTACTCCTCTACTCCCTACTCCCCTCCACCACCCTCCACCTACCCCTCACTCCCCTTCACTACCCCTCCACCTCCCCTGTCCTACTACCCCTCCACCACCCCGTCACTACTCCCATCAATACCCAGCTACACCCCGCCACCACCGAACTACTATACCCGCCCTGAAGATCTCCGCCTCTACCAGGTCACTAGAGGTCGTGGGTTTAAAACACACACACACACACACACACACACACACACACACACACACACGCACACACACGCACACACACACACACACGCACACACACACACACACACACACACACACACACGCACACACACACACACACACACACACACACACACACACACACACACATATTATATATTCACCATCCCTCAGCTGAAGTGAGAAAAAATGAGGCCAAAATAATCCCAGACCATTTTGTTGATTGGAAGGGAAAGGTCAGAGAGAGAGAGAGAGAGAGAGAGAGAGAGAGAGAGAGAGAGAGAGATGTAAAGTACTTAGTCTAGGCGATGTAAACAGAGAAACCAGATACCAGATGAACATCGGTGTTATAGAGAAATCCGACTGTAGGAATCTTAAACCAAGTAAACAATGTGTATTTGCTCGAAATGAGGCAAACAAAGTACAGTACTTGGGTTCATACAAAGGAGTGTTAGTTACAAGACTAGCGAGGTCATCCTAAGATTATATCTTGCGCTTGTGAGACCACACTTGGATTACGCAGTTCAGTTCTGGTCACCGTATTACAGAATGGACATAGAATCCCTAGAAAGAATTCATAGAAGAATGACAAGACTAATCCCGGGCATTAAGAACCTTGAGTATAGAGACAGGTTAAAGCATCTTAATTTGCACTCCCTCGAGAGACGCAGAGTGAGGGGCGACCTGATAGAGGTGTATAAATGGAAACAGGGTTAAACAAAGGTACTCAAACTATCCAACCAGGAGCGAACTCGTAACAATGGTTTTAAATTAGACAAATTTAGATTTAGGCGCAAAATAGGTAAACATTGGTTTGGAAATAGAGTAGTGGACGAGTGGAACAAGTTACCAAATATCATCATTAACTTGAATACGCTGGATAGTTTCAAACATAGGTTGGATGGATATATGAGCGATAGAGGTTGGGTGTAAATGGGACTGCCCAATAGGGTGCCACTAGGTCCGCTGCAGTTTCCTCCATTCTTATGTTCTTAAGAGAGAGAGAGAGAGAGAGAGAGAGAGGTAACACTCAGAACCTGGGTAGGTCATGACCTCAACCACTCAACTGTGGCGTAAATTCGTAATCGACGTCCTTTTAGGTGACGTGGCTGGCTGAGTGCTTACCCCCCACCCCCGCCACCTACCTACCCCTGCCACCACAAACCACCTACCTACCCCTGCCACCACAAACCACCTACCTACTACCACCACCCACCTACCAACTCCTCCCTATTCCTACCATCACCTACCTACCACCTATCAACCACCACCTACCTCCACCACCCATAACTTACCAACCACCACCAAGTAACACTATCACTTATCGCCACCTATCACCACAGCACAATACGTAACTGAACGAAGTGGA
>NW_024726235.1:8390286-8402786 GCF_018991925.1 Homarus americanus
GGTATCCGAGCCAGCCAATATGCTACGCCCCAACAACCACCCTACTACCAACAACCACACCCTACCACCCAACAACCACCCTACCACACCAACAACCACACCTACCACCCAACAACCACACCCTACTACCCAACAACCACACCCTACCACACCAACAACCACACCCTACCACCAACAACCACACCCTACCACACCAACAACCACCCACCACACCAACAACCACACCCCTACTACCCAACAACCACACCCTACCACCCAACAACCACACCTACTACCCAACAACCACACCCTACCACACCAACAACCACACCCTACCACACCAACAACCACACCTACCACACACCAACAACCACACCTACCACCCAACAACCACACCCTACCACACCAACAACCACACCCCTACCACACCAACAACCACACCCTACCACACCCAACAACCACACCCCACCACCCAACAACCACACCCTACCACACCAACAACCACACCCTACCACACCAACAACCACACCCTACCACACCAACAACCACCCTACCACACCAACAACCACACCCTACCATACCAACAACCACACCCCTACCACACCAACAACCACACCCTACCACACCAACAACCACACCCCTACCACACCAACAACCACACCCCTACCACATCAACAACCACACCCTACCCACCAACAACCACACCCTACCACCCAATATATACCAATAACCAACATGGAATTGCTGTAGGAAATATACCCCAACTGTAAAAGAAAATGACAAATAAACAGATGTAGAGAAAGAAGAACAAAAATCGAATAAATAAATAAAGAAATAAATACTAAACACACACACACACACACACACACACACACACACACACACACACACACACACACACACACACACACACACACACACACACACACACACACACATGGAAGGATTTGCCAAAAAAGCCAGGAGATAAGGCAACTTTTCTCTCTCTCTCTCTCTCTCTCTCTCTCTCTCTCTCTCTCTCTCTCTCTCTCTCTCTCTCTCTCTTCCCGTCAGGCTCTATGTCTAAAGTTGCATGTGATATTAAAAGGAATGTGATAACTGCCAATGAGAACAACTTTCGTATCAATTTGTGTGGATTCCGTCCCATGTTGGAATCAGGTATCATGACCGTGCTGATAGACTGGTGGGGCATGTAAGAAAATGTTGACCGTGACCTTGGTCTGTCCAATGCCGTAATTAAAAACATTCAAGTCAGAATCATGAACTCTGATCTAGAAGAAGTGAGAAATGCAGAGACCTGACAGTTGTAGCATTAGTAAATATGACAAATTTTGTAACAAGAGGTACCGGTATGGCCAGCATAAGGACAGAACCAGACAATGTGATGTAGTCGTGGCCAGAATAAGGCTAGGATACAGACACATCTGGCAAGTTAGTAACGCTGTACCCATACCGGAACACTCAGCATGTAAACTTTGTGATAAACCTTTAGAGCATACACTTGAACACTATATTACTGAATGTGACACTGTCAAAGACTTCAGACCACCTGACTTACTGTATCTTGAACTATGTAATTACTTCATTGAATCAGGTGTGCTTGAGGACATTCTTGCTGTTTATCCCAAATTTGCTAGCCCACACTGATTAGTCTTCAATTAGAATATGACTCCAATGTATGTGAACCACTGACCCATATATGCTGCTGGTGAATGTGATGTATTTCCTTCTTTGTGTACGAACCTCTGTCCTGTATGGCAGTGAAAAGTGACATTACCCACATGAATCTGACCGACGTATATGTATGTATGTGTGCGTGTGTGCATGTATATGTACGTGTACATGTATATGTGTATGTATATACGTATATGTATGTATATGTGTGTGTGTGTGTGTTTACATATATGTATATGTACTGTCAATGAATATGATGCAACTCTTTGTGTACGAACCTCTGTCCTGCATGGCAGTGAACAGTGACATTATCCATATGAATCTGACCTATATACATTTATAGTTGTTAATGAATATGATGTATTTCTTTGTGTGTGAACCTCTGTCCTGCGTGACAGTGAGAAGTGATACCACCCTCAGTGTCAAGACCTGACTGAATTGCTCGGAATAGGCAAACTGTACTACAAGCTCTGCCAATAAATTTGTTAAACAAATCTTCTCCCCTATCTATCTTTTCCCATTTGCACTCTCTTCCTCTCCTCCTCTCACTCTCTTCCTCTCCTCCTCTCACTCTCTTCCTCCCCTCCTCTCACTCATTACTCCCTCTTCTCACCCAATCTCTATTTCTATTTCTCACTCTCTCTCTCTCCTCTTCGTATTCATTCACTCTCTCTTTCCCTCTCTCACTCTTTCCCCCTTCCCCCTCCTCATACACTCATATACTATCTCTTTTCTCCCTCTCCTCTCACTCTCTTTCCTCCCCCTCTCACTCCCCCTCTCACTCTCTCTTCCTAATCGACTTTTAAAAATAACTCCGTGTCTCTCAGTCCAACCTCCCCCTCCCCCTCCCCTCCCCCCACCCCCCCCTGGACTGGACGACCCTAGGGAGGTGGTTTCATTCCATCCCGCTGTTCAGTCCCTCGGTAGCTTGGTCAGGTGTACGTTCCCATCCAGGGTTAGTGGCTGACTGGTGACACTGTTGACGTTTATTGACTGGCTGGCTGACTGACTGACTGACTCTAAACACGAATACATACATACATGCATACAAACATACATACATACATACATACATAAGGTCATTATTAATCTATTTTTCTACTCTGGACGACACACACACACACACACACACACACACACACACTTACAGTTCAGAGCGACGTAATGAAGGGCCTTGAACAGCGTCACACACTCGACAAGATACCTGCATGTGAAGCTCTCGTGGGGAGGCTCTTACCTTGTCCTCCTGGCTACCACTGTCACATTTTCAGATATTGACTCTCTCTCTCTCTCTCTCTCTTTCTTTCTTCCTCTGTCTCTCTTGCCTCCCTCTCTCTCTTTTTCTTTCTCTGTCTCTCCTCCCTTCTCTCTCTCTCTGTCTTTCTCCTCCTTCCCTCCCTTCTTTCTTTATCTCTCTGTCTCTCTACCCTCCCTCTCTCTTTTTCTTTCTTTGTCTCTTTTCCCTCCCTCTCTCTTTATTCTTTTCTCTCTCTTCTCCCTCCCTTTCTTTCTTTTTCATTTTCTCTCTCTCCTCCCTCCCTCCCTCTGTTTCTCTCTTTTTCTTTCTCTGTCTCTCCTCTCTCTTTTTCTTTCTGTCTCTCCTCTCTCCCCCCCTCTCTTTTTCTTCCTCTGTCTTTCTTTCTTTTTCATTTTCTCTCTCTCCTCCCT
This sequence comes from Homarus americanus, assembly GCF_018991925.1. Lineage (NCBI taxonomy): Eukaryota > Metazoa > Arthropoda > Malacostraca > Decapoda > Nephropidae > Homarus > Homarus americanus. The sequence continues at coordinate 8,393,608 of NW_024726235.1, forward strand.
CCCTCCCTCTGTTTCTCTCTTTTTCTTTCTCTGTCTCTCCTCTCTCTTTTTCTTTCTGTCTCTCCTCTCTCCCCCCCTCTCTTTTTCTTCCTCTGTCTTTCTTCCCTCTTTCTTCCTGTCTCTCCTCCCTCACTCTCTCCTTTCCCTCCTCGCTCTCCCCTCTCTCCGTCTCTATCTCTCCCTCTCTTTTTCACTGTTAATTTATTGGTCTCTTTCGTCCTGGCATTCGTGACTATTTTCCTCTATTTCGTCTCTTTTCGTAATTTTGTCTCTATCTGTCTTTTTCCTTCTTTCATTCTCTATTGTCTGTCTGTTTCTCTCACTTATTCTCTATTGTCTGTCTGTTTCTCTCACTTATCTCTCTTTTTATCAAATTGTCTCTTTCTCTCTCCTCCTTCCTTTCACTATCATTCGTTTGTCTGTCTTCTCTTATCAGTCTCTTTCTCTTACTCTATCTTTATCCTTCCCCACCACTCCTTCTTTCTTACACCTCTCCATTCTCCCACCCTACCAAGCTTGCTCTCCTCACTAACGCAGTCCAATGGCATTTCTCTATTATACTGAAATGAAAATCCATAGAAAAATGTACTCGAAATTACTTTTTTTTTTATTTGGCCTTTTTTTTGGCGTATCATTTTTTTCTTCTTTACTTTTGTTTCATAAAAAGATAACGGTCGGGGAAAAAATTTGTAAACATAGATAAATCTGAGTGTCAGATTTAAAGTTGATGACGTATCCTTAAATTGTATATCGTGTTGAATTAATTTTTATCATATCTTCTATAGTCACAAGGAAAGAAAGAAAGAAAGAAAGAAAGAAAGAATGAAAGAAAGAAAGAAAGACACTAGCAATTTCATCCGAATTTTATCGTTGGCGGTACGACACTTTTTCCCTACGTACCGGCAACAACAAAACACCCCTCCTCCCTCCCCCCCATCCACCCCTCCCTGCCTCCCTCGCTCCCATCCACCATCCTCAGCAGAATTTTAACCATCACTATTTAAATCACCATAATTCCTCTCACAACATATCCTGAAGACCAGACATATCATATTTTCCGACCGTGTGGGATATTTTTTTCCTTTTTTTCCCCCTTGCCAAAGTGATTAGTTCTCTATCATCTTTGGTTCTCAGGGAGGTATTAGAAATATTGCCTTCTGTCCACTATAAATCTTTGTTAGTTGCCTTCCTGCTGATGTTTTGTTCTGAAATGTGTGGTTAAGTGGAGTGAACTGAGGCGAGATGGAGAGAATTGAGTTTGCCCCCCCCCCTCTCTCTCTCTCTCTCTCTTTCCGCCAGTTTGTCTCTGTCTGTGTCTTGTCCAGTCTCTCTCAGGTTTTTATTCTTTCGTGCTCTCTCTCTCTCTCTCTCTCTCTCTCTCTCTCTCTCTCTCTCTCTCTCTCTCTCTCCCTCTCTCTCTCTCTTTACGCCAGTTTGTCTCTGTCTTTCTACTGGTAGTTTCATGATACACACAGACACACAATCACACACACACCTAACTTGACCATATCTAACCTAACCAAAGCAAATTTACCCTTACTTAACCTAACCTAACCTAACCAAACCAAACCAAACCTACAGTATAACCATAACATTTGACCAACCATCCACATAAATAACATATAACACTGACCAGACAACACAGCCAGAACGAGAGGCTAGCAAACAACGTCAAATGGTAACAACTACTCACAATATCATTCAGTCCAGTGAGATTATCGAAACTATTGCAATTCACATCTACAATAGGATTACTTACAATGTAAATCCCAGATGAATCCTTTGAAAACTACGATTATACCTACTGTAAATGTCAGAGAGAGAGAGAGAGAGAGAGTTTATTTACAGTGTGTTATATATTTATAGAAAGAGTCCGTGTTCATAATGCCCTGAGTCCTACGTGAGTCCGTGTTCATAATGCCCTGAGTCCTACGTGAGTCCGTGTTCATAATGCCCTGAGTCCTACGTGAGTCCGTGTTCATAATGCCCTGAGTCCTACGTGAGTCCGTGTTCATAATGCCCTGAGTCCTACGTGAGTCCGTGTTCATAATGCCCTGAGTCCTACGTGAGTCCGTGTTCATAATGCCCTGAGGCCTCTGTAATATACGGTATATAAACACTGTACGGCATACATCAAAATACACTATATGAATATTCAATGTATTAATATTTAAAGTCGGATTAGATGTTAAGTAATTCGATTTTTGTTGATAAAGTTTCCAGAATAGAGTTGTGGGAAGATTAAGCCGTGCGTGAATTTAAGAGTAATTTACAATCATAAAGTTTTAGCAGACGAGGAGTAAAACACAATAAGTTCTGAGTTACGTTATTATTATTATTATTATTATTATTATTATTATTATTATTATTATTATTATTATTATCATTATTATTGTTATTACTATTATTATTATTGTTATTATTATTATTATTATTATTGTTATTGTTGTTGTTGTTGTTGTTGCTATTGTTGTTATTATTATTAAATACGTGGTGTAGCTTTGGGGTGGTGGTAGCTGTGGTTGACTTCAATAACGTAACTTGGATGACCTCAACAACTTAACATTTGAATGGTTGTAGTTGTGGTTGACTTCAATAACATAACATTTGAATGGTTGTAGTTGTGGTTGACTTCAATAACATAACATTTGAATGGTTGTAGTTGTGGTTGACTACAATAACATAACATTTGAATGGTTGTAGTTGTAGTTGATTTCATTAACACAATATTTCAGCACCGTGACATTACCCATTGACACGCTCTGCAAACATGACTTAAAATCGAGTATATATATATGAGTATCAACAAAGATCCCATGTAAAAGGTATCAGCTAAGACGAAAACAGATCAACATCTGCCATTATCACCTCACATAACAGAGTAACAGGTCTCGTAACTATAAACCTTTTTGGTCATGAAAAATCCACTCACAATAAACCCCCCCCCCCCGAAAAAAGTGAATAATTCCATCAACTGTAAAAATAAATAATTCACTACATAATAATTCAGATGAGGTAAACGTTATTAATGTTAAGATAGGACTTTGACGATAATCCAGCCCAAAAAATAATTCCACCTGATTTTAAAATTGTTTAGCCTCAAGTGAAGACGTGTTATTTTATTTTATTTTAGGGTAATAGTGTTGGGACGAGGGTATTATTGTTATTGTCATTATTGTCATTATTATTTTCTTTATGACAACATCGCGGTAAATTCTATCCAATCGGGTGATGACTGGTACACAAAGGACAACATTGATGGGATTCTCTCTGACATAAACACAGCCACTAACACACATATAAATACACAATTATCGTCACGTTAGTGTTAGTGCGTTGCCAACTACTGATAGCACAACACAGACGCATTGTTACTAAGTTTACTCTACAAAGAAGACTAAAGGTTAATTATTATCAGGTGCATTTTCTTGATTATACCTGTATTTATATCTTAAATTATCTGACCTGAGATAATTAATTCATGGTATAATGTGATGATTTGGAACATTTAATAACATCCCAACCATTATTTATCTTAATACTATAATTTCTATTAAATACTCTATTATGTCATAAAATAATTCATCTGATTATTATATTTATTATACGATAATTCATATAATCATTACAGCAGCTTCAGAATAATTCCCCTAAAACGCAATAAAAAAATTCCCCACACCATTATAACCCCCCAAAATTCCCTAAAAAATACCCTGACTTATACACAATACAATAAAAATTTCCCCAACCACAGTAAATTCACACCTCGGAAAATCACAACTAAATTATTCAACTGTACAGTAAGTGTGGTGGAGGACGGTGGCCACATTAACGTGATTCAGGAGTAATTGTGTTATAGGTCCTATGAATACTAACCTTTGTAAAATCGCTTGGCCAAATCTCATTATTGGTCCTGATCGTTGGTGGGTGGGTGACGCCCGCGATCGAGAGAGTAAAGTGACGGAACACAAAAGTATTTATTTTCATTTTTATTTTTTAGTTTCATAATTTTTATACTCTGGGGTGTAAGTGGTGTTTAATTTTTATAGTTAAACAGCTAAGGGGAGAGTTTCATTATTATTCTTATTATTATTATTCTTATTATTCTTATTATTCTTATTATTATTATTATAAGTTATGAGCTTTCGATATGAGGTTAGATAACTTATCAGTAACTACAACTATATGCAATGATAATTAATAGAAAAATAAATAAATAATAACAATAATAATGATAATAATAATAACAAAAACAAGAAGACAAAAAACAAGAACCAGAAGAAACTAATTTAAAAAAAATAATCAAAATATAAAAATATAGCAATAACTATTACTAATACAACATACATTTAAAATATATATACAACCTTTACAAAATAATCTATATCTTAACTAAATTACTAAATCATCATCACCGTCATCATCATCATCACCGTCATCACCATCACCATCATCATTATCATCATCAATTCTGTTCAACAATATCTCATTACTGATTCAAGCGCGTTGTTTAGTGTGACTCGTTATCAGGCATTAATAGCGTTCCAATAAGTAATCTGATCACTCGGTGTCGACGCTTCACTCACTTGCACCGAAATTCAACTCCAAGTGATCGGGAGTGAAGTTAATTATTTTTCTCCTGTTTCGTTTCGTTTGACTTTGAGGTATAACAGTATTTAGTTTCAGTCAGATTTGTTGGTGTAGTGTTCAGTTTCACGTGTTTTGGTTTTGATGGTCGAAGCAGTTTGGTACTTTTGGTCATTTCATGATGTTGTTTCAAAAAGGGGTTTAGTTTCTTTTGAATAAAGTTCGATTTCACCATTTGTGTTTTTGAAGGGGGCTTGGGTAGAATCCTGTTCCATTTGTGATTCGATTACAATATTCAGGTTGCAAATATCGAATTCCTTCAGTAAATCCAAGTCTCACATGAACTACAAACGAAGCCTCTGTTATAGATAGTGTTTACCAGCATAAGACCACATGATTCGAAGCCTCACATACACCCACGAACGAAACATCACATTCAGTGTTACCAACCCAGAGCACAAGAACCCACACCTTCCACACTATCACAAACGAATCATTAATCTCAGTCTTACCAAATAATCTAAGAACCTTTCAAGAACAAGACTCAAGCTTCACCCACAAGACTCAAGCCTCACCCACAAGATTCAAAGCCTCATCTATGCATGCGTCATAAACGAAGCACTAGTTCGGAGCGCTTCGATTCACTTTTCATCCAATCCCGCTCTCTAAGCATCCAATCCCGCTCTCCAATCGACTTGCGGGGGGGGGGGGATAAAGGTTCATCAGGAAGCGAGAGATGGAAAACACTTAGGAGCCGCGTCTTGTCCTGATGAGTCACTGTATTAGATTATAAATATTTCTCACTCACACGAAGGAAGAATTTTTACCGAACTTAAGTATCTATCTATCTATCTATCTATCTATCTATCTATTTTACTATCTATCTATCTATCTATCTATCTATCTATCTTACTATCTATCTATCTATCTATCTATCTATCTATCTATCTATCTATCTATCTATCTATCTATCTGTCTATCTATCTATCTATCTTACTATCTATCTATCTATCTATCTATCTGTCTATCTATCTATCTATCTACACGGACTAAAAGAGAGAGAGAGAGAGAGAGAGAGACTATGAACACCTACAAAAAAACAAACACATCCTCTAGAATTAACAAAAACATAAACCTCAAATAACATAAACACAAATAAGACCACAAAAACGTGAAGGAAGAAAGGAAGGAAGAAAGGAAGGAAGAAAGGAAGGAAGGAAGAAAGGAAGGAAGAAAGGAAGGAAGGAAGGAAGAAAGGGAAGAGTATGAACTAGGAGGTACTGGGCGAATTTAATAAGGCTCGGGGAGGAGATCCGTGTAAACGAAGCAGCATCATGATCCCTGGGAGGCTTATTATGATCCAGTGATGATGGATCTTCTTGGCTCAGTCTGCTGGGGACGATGAGAGAGAGAGAGAGAGAGAGAGAGAGAGAGAGAGAGAGAGAGAGAGAGAGTATAACCGAGCGAAATACAAAGAGAAAAAGAGGGAAGAGAGAGACACAAACAGACAGACAGACAAATAAGCAGACGAACAAATAGACCACCACCAGGAGAAACCCCGGGCTAAAAAAATCTCATGACAAGGAAGGGAAACAATCTCTGGTAATTCCTCCCTTATGAATCCGGATGGACTAGATCATTTCCCTGCCTTTAAGAATTTACCTCCATGGATCAGGGGCCGGGATTCATCTCTCATGTAACTCGGGTATTTTTGTGTGGCTCATTCTCGTTGGTTAAGACAGACAGACAGGCAGATAGACAGGAGAGAGGATGATGATGTTGTATGTAGTTGTATTATACATTAAGGTATGAGTAGTGCTGTTGTATTATACTGTACATGTATATGGAAGGGTGCTGTTCTATCATACAGAACAAAAATAAACTGTATTTTTCACTGAAAATTTGACTGTAGTTTTCTTTTCCACTTGTTCGTAATAATCAAGTACATACATACATACATACATACATACGTCAGTGAGACAAGACGTGCCCCGAAGGCGCTCCCGGTTTTAGCAGCCAGGCCGAGTCTGTTTGGCCCTGCCCACTCCCCCTGCTATACCCCAACGCCCTACCAGCCGTACTACACCGGGATCTATTCAGCAAAACATTCTAGTGATTAGTGAACGATTGATTACGGAGCAGTGTTCCTATAGTGCACTTAAGGAACTTTCTCAGCAAAGCATTCAAGTCATCAGTGCAATAAGTGATTATCATACAGTGCTCGATAGTGCACCCCAAGGAAAAGTCAGACAGTGGGCACTTTATCGGTCACCTTTAAAGTGCCAGTGACAAGGACCACCGCGGTGTTTACATATATCGTGAAAACTGTGTCGGCGACCCCAAGCACCAGGGACAAAGACCCACGGTCTTTACGACTGACAAATATTAACAGATGTCTACCAGTGTCAGTGGCCCTCAAAGTGCCGTCAGTGACAAACACTTCCGTCCGCCCACAACAGATTTCAACAGATGGCCACCAATCACTTACTCCCGACGCACTCTGTACCATCTAAAGCGTGGGAACGGTTATCCTGATGGCAGTGTTATCGCGCGACTCAAGTCACTGAACATATTCCACGCGCGGAGCCGTAGACAAGGCCGTCATACACATAAGCCCATTAGAACCGTAACCTCCACTAGGAAACCGGAGAAACCCACCCCTGACAGACCATACCACCACACTGAAGTTCCACGGATATGGTATGATCTCCCGTCTTTACTGCTATCCAACGTCACTTCCCTAGCTAACAAGTTCGACGAGCTGGCAACTACAGTCAGGTCAGCCGCCGCGAGCATCGTTGCCATATGTGAGGCTTGGCAAATTGTGCCTGAAACGTGTCATATTGAGGGATATCAACTCTTTCATCACCTTCATTCACATAGACGCGGAGGGGGCGTTGCCCTCTTCTGTCAAGATGACCTACGCCCGTCACGCCTGGATGTTCAAGTCCCAGCAGATGTGGAAGCATTATGGGTACGTGTTGTGCCACGGGCCCACCCGCGCAACACTGCTTCCATCATAATCTGTGTGGCATACCATCCGCCTCGCTCACACACCAGAGACACTCTTATCAATCATCTCATCACCACCTCAGACCACCTCAGAGTTAGGTACCCATGTGCCAAGTTAGTATTATGTGGGGATTTTAATGAAATTGACACCACTGATATCTAGGACCAGCTATCACTATCACAAGTTGTGACCTTCCCCACACACGGTCAAAATACCCTTGACCTTATCTTAACTGACTTAGCGGACCAGTACCAACCACCTCAACCAATGCCTCCTATCGGGTGTAGCACACACTTATCAGTGCTCCGGTCCCCAGCTGCCACTCCCACTCAAGTACAGAGACCCTACATCAAGATCTACAGGCCGATTACTGACCCTGCAGTGCGCCTCTTCGGGCAGTGGATAGTTCACCATCTCTGGACTGAAGTACTTAGCGTGGATGACGTGGAAACCAAATGGATAAATTATACCAACACCACCACGGAAGCTCACCACCACTTCTTCCCCGAGAAGTCCGTCAGATCTCACCCAGCTGACTTGCCCTGGATCACACCTCGGATCAAAAGACTTATGCAACAGAGAGACAGAGCCTTTCATCTCAATGACCACATCCGCTACAGGTCCCTTCGCAACCGAGTCATCCGCGAAATACGCACTGCAAAGAAGTCCCACTACCCAACCAAATTACAACACCTGAAGCAGACCAACATCAGTCAATGGTATGGTAAGCTTAAAGAACTCTGTGGACTAAACAATAAGACACACCCCCTCCCCTTCCTTAGCCATCTCACTAATGTTGACGCAGCTGAGCAAACAAATAACCATTTCGCTACTATATGCCAGACGCTCCCCCGGCTTGACACAACCACTCTCCCTGCTTACCTACCAGCCCCCCTTCCCACTGACTTAGTAGAAGAATTTGAAGTAGCAAAACGCCTGGACAAACTAAAATTAAAACGCTCTACCACCCCCATTGACTTACCAATGAAACTCTTCAAGGAGTTCTCCCCGGAGCTTGCTAAACCCCTATGCTCCATCATCAATGCTTCTCTCAGTCAAGCCAGATGCCCAGCTGACTGGAAGACCTCTTATGTATCACCAGTGCCCAAGTCAACCAGCCCACAATCCTTAAATCAGCTACGACCTATTGCAATCACCCCAATACCCAGCCTAATCTGTGAAAGTTTTGTGTTCGACTGGGCTTATGCTGATATTGCAGGAGTCGTAGACCCTCAGCAATTTGGCAACATGAAAACCTTCCTCCACCACTCACTGTCACTGTCTTGTCAGCTTTCTCGATTACATATACCGCCATCTCGAGAAACGAAAACGTCTGTAGCTGTCGCCTTCATTGATTTCACTAAAGCATTCGACCTAGTCGACCACAATATAATCATCAACAAAGCTATTGACCTCGGGCTTCGGAGAAGTCTTATACCATGGCTTACAGACTTCCTCAGTGACCGACGCCAAGCTGAACGCTTCCGAGGGCTGTCTCCACCTTTCAGTCACTCACCTGTGGCGTCCCCCAAGGCACCAAGATGGGACCACTCTGCTTCATATGCTCATCAATGATGCC
>NW_024726235.1:8407786-8434756 GCF_018991925.1 Homarus americanus
TATTGTACTGTGCAGAGAAAAGACTAATCATTGTAGTGTAGAGAGAAGACTAATTATTGTACTGTGTAGAGAGAAGACTAATTATTGTACTGTGCAGAGAAAAGACTAATTATCGTACTGTGTAGAAGAAACTAATTATTGTACTGTGTAGAGAGAAGATTAATTATTGTACTGTGCAGAGAGAAGACTAATTATTGTACTGTGTAGAGAGAAGACTAATTATTGCACTGTGCAGAGAGAAGACTAATTATTGTACTGTGCAGAGAGAAGACTAATTATTGTACTGTGCAGAGAAAAGACTAATCATTGTAGTGTAGAGAGAAAAGACTAATTATTGTACTGTGTAGAGAGAAGACTAATTATTGTACTGTGCAGAGAGAAGACTAATTATTGTACTGTGCAGAGAAAAGACTAATCATTGTAGTGTAGAGAGAAAAGACTAATTATTGTACTGTGTAGCATTGTAACGAAGATCATGAGTCTTAATTTAAGTTTTACCTCAGGGACGCAGACTGACGCAAGAATGGACGGATGAACGGACGGATAAAATTTCCAGGTGGGGGAGAACAAGGCTAAAATAAGCATGATGGGTATCTCTGTCTCCTGGAACATGGAAGGAAGGGAGGAGGAGGAGGAGGAGGAGGAGGAGGAGGAGGAGGAGGAGGAGGAGGAGGAGGAGGGAGGAGGAGGAGGAGGGAGGAGGAGGAGGAGGAGGAGGAGGGATGAGGAAGGAGGAGGAAAGGATGAAAGTGGAAGAGGAGGAAGGGATGAGGGGGAGGAGGAGGGAGGGATGGAGGAGGGGGAAGAGGAAGGGATGGAGGAGGAAAAAGTGATGAAGGGGGGGAGGAGGAAGAGAAAGGGAGGAGGAGTAGGAGGGTTGGATGAGAAGGAATGGATAAAGGAGGAAGAGATAAAGGAAGAATAGGGGATAGAGTTCCATACAGGTGTAAGTAATTCATGCTGACATTCTCACACCTGAGTTTGTATTCCCTGTGTTTCACCCGACACCTGTGTCCAGTCTTAATTACAAACCTCTGCTGGACAAACTTACTAATTCAACTGACAGTGATCGTTCAATACTGCTTCTATGTATAACTTAATTCTCTCTTTTCCATAACAATAACATTTAGTTTTTTAACATAAGTTAGGTTAGGTTTGGTTTGGTTAGGTTTGGTTAGGTTAGGTTAGGTTAGGTTAGGTTAGGGTAGGTTAGGTTAGGTTAGCAGTTGGTAGGTTAGGTTGGGGGTTAGGTTGGGTTAGGGTAGGTTGGGTTAGGTTAGGTTAGGTTTGGTTGGGTTAGGGTTTGGGTTAGGTTAGGTTGGGTTAGGGTAGGTTAGGTTGTGGTTTGGTTAGGTTTGGTTGGTTTAGGTTTGGTTGTTTGGTTAGGTTTGTTTGGTGGTTGGGTTAGGTTAGGTTAGGTTAGGTTAGGTTAGGGTAGGTTAGGTTAAGGTTAGGTTGAGTTGGGGTAGGTTAGGTTAGGGTAGGTTAGGTTAGGTTGGGTTAGGGTAGGTTAGGTTAGGGTGGGTTAGGTTAGGGTAGGTTAGGTTAGGTTAGGTTAGGTTAGGTTAGGGTGGGTTGGGTTAGGGGTAGGTTAGGTTAGGTTAGGTTAGGTTAGGTTAGGTTAGGGCAGGTTAGGTTAGGGTAGGTTAGGTTAGGTTAGGTTGGGTTAGGGTAGGTTGGGTTAGGTTAGGTTAGGTTAGGTTGGGTTAGGGTAGGTTAGGTTGGTTTAGGTTAGGTTAGGGTGGGGTTAGGTTAGGTTGGGTTAGGGTGGGTTAGAGTTGGGTTAGGGGTTGGGGTGGGGTTTGGGGTTGGGTTAGATTGGTTAGGTTAGGTTGGTTGAGGTAGGTTAGGTTAGGGTAGGTTAGGTTAGGTTGAGGTAGGTTAGGTTAGGGTAGGTTAGGTTAGAATTAGGTTAGGTTAGGTTAGGGTAGGTTAGGTTAGGGTAGTTAGGTTAGGGAGGTTAGGTTAGGTTAGGGGTTAGGGTAGGTTAGGTTAGGTAAAATGAAATGACAATGCACGTATTAACTCAAGGTAGACGTCCACACACGTAAACGAGGAAGTACTGATGTGGAGCCATTTCCTGCCACACCGGTAATCTTCCTCAGTAAGTGGGGGTAAGAAAGGTAGTGGGGTAAGAAAAAGAAGGTGGTGGGGATAAGACCGGTGATTGGGGGGCAAGGCAGGTGAGTGGGGTGGGCAAGACAGGTGAGGGGGGGCCAGGCAGGTGAGTGGGGGGTGGACAGGTGAGAGGAGGCCAGGCAGGTGGTGGGGTGGGCAAGACAGGTGAGAGGGGGCAGGCAGGTGGTGGGGTAAGACAGGTGAGAGGAGGCCAGGCAGGTGAGTAGGGGTAAGACAGGTGAGACGGGACAAGGCAGGTGAGTGGGGAGCAAGGCAGGAGACAGAGGGAACAAAACTGATGGGTCCAAATCTATATACCCCAGGCATAAAAGACCTCAAAAGCCCCTAACCTAACCTAATCTAACCTAACCTCTCTATCAACGACTGGCCCTTATCCTCAGAAAGCCCTAATCCTTTATGGTTAGGTTAGGTCTTGATTAGGGTCTTCAATGCCGATTATGGGTCAACTGGGACCTAGAGAGGCACCTTTGACCCCAGGTGACCTCCACACTGGGTAATAACACCCCTGGGGCGACAATTCCTTCCACCACTGACCAGAGGAGAGCGTGAGGGAGAGGGACGTTTTACGCTATTATTTCCCAACAGAAATAAACTTGAGTACAGTTATTTCCCAACAGAAATAAACTTGAGTACAGTTATTTCCCAACAGAAATAAACTTGAGTACAGTTATTTCCCAACAGAAATAAACTTAAGTACAGTTATTTCCAAGAAATAAACTTGAGTACAGTTATTTCCCAACAGAAATAAACTTGAGTACAGTTATTTCCCAACAGAAATAAACTTGAGTACAGTTATTTCCCAACAGAAATAAACTTGGTACAGTTATTTCCCCAACAGAAATAAACTTGAGTACAGTTATTTCCCAACAGAAATAAACTTGAGTACAGTTATTTCCCAACAGAAATAAACTTGAGTACAGTTATTTCCCAGAAATAAACTTGAGTACAGTTGCTTCCCAACAGAAATAAACTTGAGTACAGTTATTTCCCAACAGAAATAAACTTGAGTACAGTTATTTCCCAACAGAAATAAACTTGAGTACAGTTATTTCCCAACAGAAATAAACTTGAGTACAGTTATTTCCCAACAGAAATAAACTTGAGTACAGTTATTTCCCAACAGAAATAAACTTGAGTACAGTTATTTCCCAACAGAAATAAACTTGAGGACAGTTATTTCCAAACAGGTATAAACGTCAGTACAGTTATTTCCCAACAGGAATAAACGTCAGTACAGTTATTTCCCAACAGTTATACACGTGAGTAAAGTTATTTCCCAACAGGTATAAACGTCAGTACAGTTATTTCCCAACAGGTATAAACGTCAGTCCAGTTATTTCCCAACAGGTATAAGCGTCAGTACAGTTATTTCCCAACAGGTATAAACGTCAGTAAAGTTATTTCCCAACAGGTATAAACGTCAGTACAGTTATTTCCCAACAGGTATAAACGTCAGTACAGTTATTTCCCAACAGGTATAAACGTCAGTCCAGTTATTTCCAAAAGGCATAAACGTCAGTACAGTTATTTAACAGGTATAAACGTCGTAGTTATTTAACGGTATAAACGTCATCAGTTATTTCAGGTTAAAGTCAGTACGTTTTCCAACAGGTATACTGTATACACCCACACCTGGCCCAAATTTATAATCCGGTATTGGAATCGTCGTCGACCTAACTCACGTTCCATCAGGAGTGAAACTTGACCAAAGCGACACACCAGGACGAGGGGGAACTTAGAGAATAACACGGAGGGGGAGACGAGGGACACAAGCATACTGTAGCAGGCGACACCGGAGACCTTATAAACAATTAACTCCTCACATGGTCTCGTCTCCTTCCCCCCCTCTCTCTCTCTCTCTCTCTCTCTCTCCTTCCCGCCTTCCTTCCCTGCCTCTCTCTCTCGTTTCCTCCCTGCTTCCCTACCTTCCTTTCCTGACTCTCTCTCTCTCTCTCTCTCTTTGTCCTCTGTGTCACCCCAGCTTATTCTTTGGTGTTGGTGGTCTGCTGTCTGCTGAGGTTATCTCCTGTCTGTTGTCTGCTGTTTGTTGTCTGCTACCTGTTGTCTTCTGTCTGCTGTTTGTTGTCTGCTACCTGTTGTCTCCTGTCTGTTGTATACTGTTTGTTGTCTGCTACCTGTTGTCTTCTGTCTTGCTGTTTGTTGTCTGCTACCTGTTGTCTTCTGTCGCTGTTTGTTGTCTGCTACCTGTTGTCTCCTGTCTGTTGTATACTGTTTGTAGTCTGCTACCTGTTGTCTTCTGTCTGCTGTCTGTTGTCTACTGTTTGTTGTCTGCTGCCTGTTGTCTCCTGTCTGTTGTCTACTGCCTGTTGTCTCTTTTGTCTACTATCTGTTGTCTACTGTTTGTTGTCTGCTACCTGTTGTCTTCTTGTCTGCTGTTTGTTGTCTGCTACCTGTTGTCTCCTGTCTGTTGTCTACTGTTTGTTGTCTGCTACCTGTTGTTCCCTGTCTGCTGTCTGTTGTCTGCCATCTGCTGTTATGATTGTTAAAAATTTAAAGGACCATTTTATGTTATTTTCCAAACTGTTTTAAATAAGTAGTTATTATGTAATGGTTATTATGTAATGGATTGTAAAGTGTTTATTGTTATTATTCACGTCTTGTGTTATGTAATGGCTTACAAGTCATGGGAATTTATAGGCGAGATGAGGATTTTTTGTAATGTTTCACTGTCTCTGGTGTTTGTGCCTGTGTTTGTCTGTCGCTTACAAGTCACACAATAACCTAAATCCCACTGAACGTCACACACACACACACACACACACACACACACACACACACACACACACACACACACACACACACACACACACACACACACACACACACACACACAACACCACCTAATCCAATACTCTACCAAAAAAAAAAAAAATCCATAACAAAATCGTGGGAAGAAAACTTTTTCCCTCAATAAAAATTGAATTAGGGGCAAGAAGATATTTTTCCCCTCACTGGTGTCCAAGACTCCTGGCGGCGAAGGAGGTTGAGAGTTATGGTTACCGGGGATGAATCATCTATATTCATACAAGTAGCTTGACCGAGAAGGGATGTGAAATGCTGAGAGGAGTGTGGTGGGTGGGGTGGAGTGGGAGGAGGTGGTGGGGTGTGATGGAGGGAGGAGGGATGTGAAATGCTGAGAGTGTGGTGGAGTGGGGGAGGAGGAGAAGTAGGGGAGTGGTGGGGTGGGAACGAGTGGGATGGAGTGTGGTGGAGTGTTGAGGACTGAGGCGGTGTGTGGTGGAGAGTGGCGAGGGTGGGGAGGTGGAACGAGGAGGAGGTGGTGGGAGGGGAGGAGGATGTGAAATGGAGAGGAGGGTGAATTTAGTGGAGTGAGGAGTGGGGAGAACTGTGGTGGAATGGGAGGAGGTGGTGTGTAGTGTGGGAGGTTGGGCGGGGAAGATCAGGATGGCGGGTGGTAAGGAGTGTGGTGGAGTGGGGAGAACTGTGGTGAAGCGGGAGGAGTGTGGTGGGATGGGAAACAGTGGAGAGGAGTGTGGTGGAGTGGGGACAAGTGTGATGGGGAGGTGGCGGGTGGTGAGGGGTGTGGTGGAGTGGGAAGGGTGGAAAAGGTGTGGTGGGACAGGGGGAGAGCAGGATGACAGGTGGTGAAGAGTATGATGGAGTGGAGAGGGGTGGTGAGGAGTGGGGGAGGAGTAGTGAGTCAGGAGGAACATGTGGTTTAGTGGTGAGGAGTGTGGTGGAGTAGGGAGGAGTAGTGAGGTGAAAGAAGAGCATGTGGTGGAGTGTGGTGAGGGTGTGGTGGAGGTGGTGGGGTGTGGTGGAGAGTGGTGGGGTGTGGTGGGTGTGGTGGGGAGTGTGGTGGAGTGGGTGGGTGTGGTGGGTGTGGTGAGGGTGTGGGTGGGGTGTGTGGGTGGTGGAGTGTGGTGGGGGTGTGGTGGGTGTGGTGAGGAGTGTGGTGGGTGTGGTGAGGTGTGGGTGGGGTGTGGTGGGTGTGGGGGGTGTGGTGGGTGTGGTGGGTGTGGAATGGGAAGTGTTTGAGAATAATGTTGAGAGGCAAGTATACTGGGCTTGCTTGGATGTGACCTGAGAATGTGCTGTTTGGTGTGCATGGCGAGGGGAGGGGAGGGGGAGGGGGGAGGAAGAGGTGAGGAGGGGGGTGGAGGGGGAAAGGAAGAGGTGAGGGGTGGGGTGGAGGGGTGGGGAGAGAGGAGGAAGAGGTGAGGAGGGAGGTGGAGGGGGGGAGGGGGTGGAAGGGGAGGAGGAAGGGGTGAGGGGTGAGGTGGAGGGGGGGGGGAGGAGAGGGAGGAAGAGGTGAGGAGGGAGGTGGAGGGGGAGGGGGGGAGGGGGGTGGAAGGGGGAGGAGGAAGGAGTGGGGGGTAAGGTGGAGGGGGTGGGGGAAGGGAGGAAAAGGGGTGAGGGGAGGGGGGTGGAGGGGGGGAGAAGGGAAGAGGTGAGGGGTGGGGTGGAGGGGTGGGGAGAAAGAGGAGAAGAGGTGAGGGTGGGGTGGAGGGGGAAGGAAGAGGTCAGGGGGTGGGGTAGGGGGAAGAGGGAGAGGAGGAAGAGGTGAGGAGGGTGGAGGGGGAGAAGGAGAAGGAGGTGAGGGTGAGGTGGAGGGAGTGGGGAGAGGAGGAAGAGGCGAGGAGGGGGTGGAGGGGGGAGAAGGAAGAGGTGGGGGTGTGGTGGAGGGTGGGGAGAGGGAGGAGAAGAGGTGAGGAGGGGGGGTGGAGGGGGAGAAGGAAGAGGTGAGGGTGGGGTGGAGGGGTGGGGAAGAGGAGGAAAGAGGTGAGGAGGGGGGTGGAGGGGGTGGAGGGAGGGGTAGAGGGGGAGGAGGAAGAGGTAAGAGGGTGGGGGGGGTTGGAGGGGTGTGTTGATGTGGGTGATTTTGGTGGTGATGTGGATGCGGGACGGGTGATGTGGATGATGAGGGATGATTGGTGTGGAAAAGGGAGGGATTTGATTTTCGCGGCATTCTGATTACAGTCTCTCTCTCTCTCCATTACTCAGGGTAAAAGTGGTGTGCGCTAACAGAGAGCATCGGTACGTAAGGAATTGATTTTTTGATTTTGCCGCTTGCAGCGGCTACTTTATTGTGCACCCCACACTCATCCTGTGAGCGGTAGCGCAAAAGGATTACAGAGTAGGGTTTACAAAGGGTCATAATAATTAACCCCCATTGTCAGGATATTATGGCACTGAAAGTTACACAGTATTTCATTTACATTATTTGTTTAGTTCTATACATAAAGGGTAACTTATTCACAAATGCGTGAGAACAGGCGTGTGAGGCAGTATGTCTGGCCTCACACTTTGTTATTCACATTTACGTGGGAGGTATTCAAGCACATTGCGCATTTGGTTCTGTACATGAGAATTGATATAGTTACTAAGTGCAAAAAAGTGGATACAGTCTTAATATGTCGGCTATCTTGCCATTAGAGATGAAGTGTTGTGCCATTTCACACACAGTGTGCTTGGACCTGTCCCTAAAAGGTTCTATCTTCACACAGTCGAGGACGTAGTGTTCAAGTGTGTGGCCATATGTCTGGCCACACACTTTACATTTAGTTTTGTTTACATCTGCTTGAGGAACATACTGCCAAAGGTACTTATATCCTAACCTTAATCTAGCGGTTACAACATCTTGTAATCTAGTGATCTTGTTACTTGCTCCATATACATGTTTCACTTGATACATCTCATCATGGTAACCTATGGATCGACTAGTGCCTGTTTGCACTTGTCTACTTGCGTCAAACTCATCAATAAGTTCTTTCCTAATTACAGTTTTAAGGATTCTTTTTGACAGACCCAAATTGTATTCAACGGTGCCTTTGTTAGACGCGAGTTTGGCGAGGGCATCAACTCTGTCATGTTTTATGAGGCCTATGTGAGAGGGGATCCACAACAGTTTGACCCTGACACCCCGGTCAACAAGGCACGCATAGTTGTGTCTGGCTTCAGAGACAAGAGCGTGACAACCTGAGTCGAGGGTACCAAGGGCAAGTAGTGAGGAAGTGGCCTGTGTGTGTGTGTTGTGGTATACTAAACTTTTTCATTTCGTCTCTTCCTCCTCCTTCTCCCTAATATGTAAATTTCCTCCTCCATCACCTCCACCAACAATAACGCTTCCTCCTCCATCACCACCACCTTATCCACCTCCTCCACCAATAACAACTACTCCTCCACCACCACCACCACCACTACCTTCTCCACCACCACCACCACTACCTTCTCCTCCTCAACCACCACCTCCACCACTACCTTCTCCTCCTCCACCACCACCATCACCTCCTCCCTAAGACACTCCAGCCACTACTCACCCCACTACGCCCTTCACTGCCACATCCTCCCGCCATTCGACCTCACCAACGATCCAATCCACTATACAAGAGATCCACCCACCCCCAACCCCCCCTGCCAGTAATACCAATTCCAGATGACAAACATTACACATCTGCCGTCGAACATATATTTTTTTTTTCATTTTTTTCATTATTTATTATTATTATTTTTTTTTGGTGTTAAGATATGTAAAAAGGTTATTGTTATGCGTAGAGGCACACAAACTCTTCCCATCATAAGTTTTACTAGGAATTTACATAACCCATCAGAGGGTAAAATAAGCCCTAGGGGAATATATAACATATAAACCAGGTATATCGATATATGATGTTCTCCTGGGGAATAAAATGTGATATGGGATTTTTTATTTTTTTTTTGTCTGGATGATTTTATACGCTGAAATTTTTATAAACGTGTATCTGAAGTTTTTAATTCAATTTTACAGTCAGGTTATACATTATTATTGATGTTAATTTCTATTATGGATTTTTTCTCACATTTTTTTTTTTAATTTACATCGTCTAGTCATTGCTGTACAATAGTGTAAATCGATATAGTTTATCCATATTGTATGTTTTACGCTTCAATTGTAAATGAACTGTGAAACTTTCTGCTATAAATTGCTAAAGTGAATTTATGTTTTACACGGATGTTGTTATTTCTGTTGTTCACTTAATTTAAAATATGATGTAAAAAGATTCTGTAAATGGTCTATTAAGTGATACAGTGTGATTAGGTTTTAAAATGATATTGTGAAATTCTTTTGGAAATGAATATTGTGAATTTTTTCAAAGTGAATATTTTTTTTTTGTAAATCTATAGAATGAACTAAGGAATCTTATCACATTTTGTGCTGTGTATTATAAAAACACCAAATCTGGGACAATATTAAATAATTCCATAAAGCTACTTTAAAAAAACAAAACTATTATCAAATCGAGTATTCTATTAAAACTATTGATATAATCTTTATAAAAAAAAATCAAATACTTCGCTGATTTTATCAACTAATCTGCAAAATCTTCCAAAATGTTTACAGAGATAAATTTATCAAAGCTGCATACAAATTTTATCATCAATTTTCCATCAATAAATCTCTTCATGTCATATATCAAATATATTTAAAAAGTTTGGAAATCCCGTCGATTAATCTGTCAAATGTATTGATGGAGCGCAGGAATTTTGTCGAGTATAATATCATCTGGTTATGCGTCAACAAGGTGGGATCCCGCCGCTACCACCACTTGTCAACGCAATATCAACAACGCCACCAAAATGATCAAAACACTCTAATATGTGTGTGTGTGTGTGTGTGTGTGTGTGTGTGTGTGTGTGTGTGTGTGTGTGTGTGTGTGTGTGAGAGAGTAACGCCACTTGAAGCACCGGGATCCCAACGTTGCACATCTCCAGGCAGGCAACACAGTAATACCTCTATTATACAGAACATAATGAGGTGCAGGTGTTCCAAGCTGTGGGATCCAGCAGGTGTTTCCTTACCTGCGTCTTAATCTGCGGGCGGTAGGTAGTTTCTGAGGAGTGTGGCGTGGGAGTGTGGCAACGTGGCTTGGGATAGTGGCGTGGGAGTGTGGTGCGGCAATGTGGTGTGGCAGTGTGGCTTCGAGATAGTGACGTGGGAGTGTAGTGTGGCCACGGGACTGTGGTGTGTAATGTGACGTGGGAATGTGGCAGTGTGGCTTGGGATAGTGGCGTGGGAGTGTGGTGTGGCAATGTGGCGTGGGAATGTGGCAGTGTGGTTTGGGGTAGTGGCGTGGGCGAGTGTGGTGTGGCAATGTGGCGTGTGAGTGTGCGAAGGAGAGATCTGGAACTATTGTCATTTTACTAAGACTGGAAATTACTGCACGTGTAGCTTCCAATAAACCTCTACTTATGTTTGTATTGCTAAATAAGCCTTTAGCATCAGAATTTTGTATTAGGTGGATATATTCTCTCATTCTCTCTCTCTCTCTCTCTCTCTCTCTCTCTCTCTCATGTGACAACAGTGATATATAAACAGTAACTGTAAAAAAATAAATTATGTTCTGAAGAGAAAATAAAGTATTTCGCCATCAACTCTCATATACCATCACATGGCTGAGAAATTTTGGAGCCCGACTCGTGGATCATACAGAAGCTTTTCCCGGTCTCCCTTTTAGATACTGTTGAAGTCTTGGCAGAACCTTCACCTTATCTAAGAGGATGATAGATAAGAATCCTGCTTTAATCTAACATTAAAGGAGGAACCAAGAGGGAAGAGGCTTATATTTATAGGTCGTCTGCCTTTGATCGAACAAAAGTGAGCTCTCTCGTCTCAAGTAAGAATGTTGAAGTTCACTCCGGGGTTATTTAGCATCCACTCAGAGACGCTCTTAACACGCCCCTTCTCCCATTTATCAAATACAACATCTTTCATATTTTTCCTCATCTGGGAAAATCCTTAAGACCAGGATGCTCAAAAAGATATGTTAGAGACTATTTTTAGTATAATTTTTCCTTTACGTCTTTTGACCTGGAGATAAGAGAGGACTTTTAGATGCAGTATAGGTAAAACGGCGTTCAATTTCGACAATATTGTTGACCGTGTGCCAGCCATCTGCGTCATACGGGTTGAAAGTGACCTGTGACTTGACTCCAGTTAGATGGGTGCCCCTACCTCGTCCCCACCCAATTACAGGTGAGAAATAAATAATAAAAAAAAAAAATCATAATAATTAGGTTAAAAATACAACGTAGGTGACTTTGAGTATGTGTAAAGGTCTTCGTCATCTCCTCCCCTAGAAGAAGAAGAAGAAGAAGAAGAAGAAGAAGAAGAAGAAGAAGAAGAGCGAATAAGGTCTTGGTAAGGAAAGGAAAAGAGAGGGAGAGAGAGAATTGTCCAGACAGCTTAGTAAACAAGCTTTGCAAAGTGTGCATGCAGCGAGTTACACTTTCACAGATCTTAATAAGTAGTTAAAAGGAACTTGTAGTGTATGTCTCTTAGAATGCATTTCACACGTCTTTACAGTTAAGCAGGTAAGTCTCAACCAAAGAACTTGTCACTTGGGATATCTTAAAGTCTTCTGCAGGTAAAACGAACACTCGGATACGGAATTCTCGTACCAAAACTTCTGGGTTGAATTAAATTAGGTTAAAGTTACGTTAGGTTAAAATTACGTCAGGTTAAAGTTACGTCAGGTTAAAGTTATGTTAGGTTAAATTACGTCACGTTCTGTCAGGTTAATATTCGTCAGGTTAAAGTTAAGTCAAGTTAAGTTATGCCAGGTTAAAGTTACATCAGGTTAAAGTTAAATCAGGTTAAAGTTACGCCAGGCTAAAGTTAGGTTAAATTCCGTCACGTTCTGTCAGGTTAATTTACGTCAGGTTAAAGTTACAGCAGGTTAAAGTTACATCAAGTTAAGTTACATCAGGTTAAAGTTACGCCAGGTTAAAGTTAAGTTAGGTTAAATTACGCCACGTTCTGTCAGGTTAATTTACATCAGGTTAAATTACATCAGGTTAAAGTTAAATCAGGTTAAAGTTACATCACGTAGGAAACCCTCGTTAATAAGACAATTCGCATCAAAACAACACAGGAACATGAGATTATTCTTCTATACACACAAGAAATCTCTCTCCATAAGTTTATTCCTAAGCCTTTGTTTACGATCATCACCATACACATATTGTACAGATATACATATACGGTATTTCTATAAAACTAACTAATATATTAAAAAAAGAAGCAGTATATATAGCGTTACATATACAGTATTTCTATAACATTAAGTTGGAATATATTTAGGAAAGTATACATGACTCATATATAACCAATGGAATGAAACAAATACGCATCGACTTCTCCCTCTAATGGTGTCCAATATTAACACGAGGAGGATTAAACTCATAACTCCCCTGACAGCTGGAATTTTATGGCGCCGCACCGACCACCTTGCCACCAACTATGCCACCCACCCACCCAGCCAGCCACCCACCCAGCCAGCCACCCACCCACCCAGCCAGCCACCCACCTACCTAGCAGTGGCACCTTCACCTTGAAACACACAGACATGCACCACTCTCTCTCTTTTACCTCAGCTCTCATCTTCTTCTTTATCTTATCTTCATCCCTTTACTCTTTCGTATTTATTTTTCGCCTCAATTACGTCTTTATCTCTTTCTCTTCCCTCGTTTCCTTCCCCTCACTTTCCCTTCCCATCATCCTTCATCCTCTTCTTCCTCCCCCTTACCTGTTTCATCTCCCTTCTGTTTCCCCTCACCCACCTTCCCCCTCCCTTCCCAGTCCCTCAACCCATGTCCCTTCCCTCCCTTCTCACTACCCTCCCCACCCTTCCTTTCCCTTCCTTTCAACCGCAAAATCCTTTAAAAAGAAAACCCCATTCCTTTACGCCACAAACACTCACAAATTTCAAACAGAATAATACACCGAGTTGTTTCCATCGTTATTTAACCTGGATATAGTAAAAAAATAAAATAACTTACGTAAAACCGGTTTACCCAGGGCTAGGGGAGGGGAGAGTGAGGGCAGTTAAGATTTGGAAACGCAGGATAATATAAATAATTATATAAAACCAGGTTATTCAATGTGTTTTGTTTATATCGAGTTTATACAACATGGATTTATAAGGAAAAAACAGACATATAAATCCGGTTTACGCCAGCCGATAGTTATCCACGTAAGGTTTATTTCTTGGGTTTATGACACTTAGAAATATCGATAAGTTCATAAAACCGGTTTGTTATATGGTTTTCTGACGGTGTAAACACAAACGTTAAAGAGGCAAAAACGATATTATCCAGCGATGATAATAGTGAAATTGTGACGTTCTAGCGCCACGATGATCATAGCGGCTGGGGTCAGAGTCACTATAATCACTATAGCGTCATGATAATCCTAGCAATTGGGATGAGAGTTACTATAATCACTACAACACCACCATACTCATAGCACCTGGAGTGAAAGTTACCACCTACTATAATAATCACTACACCACCATAATCATAGCACCTGGAGTGAAAGTTACCACCTACTATAATAATCACTACACCACCATACTCATAGCACCTGGAGTGAAAGTTACCACCTACTATAATAATCACTACAACACCACCATACTCATAGCACCTGGAGTGAAAGTTACAACCTACTATAATAATCACTACAACACCACCATACTCATAGCACCTGGAGTGAAAGTTACAACCTACTATAATAATCACTACAACACCACCATACTCATAGCACCTGGAGTGAAAGTTACCACCTACTATAATAATCACTACACCACCATAATCATAGCACCTGGAGTGAAAGTTACCACCTACTATAATAATCACTACACCACCATAATCATAGCACGTGGAGTGAAAGTTACAACCTACTATAATCACTTTCACATCTATAATCCTTTAGTATAACCAGTATAAGGAGCGGAGTGGTTGTGGCTGACTCTAAACACTCCACAACTGATAACAACTCCGTGCTCTCTGTTTACCCGGTGAGTGTGTGTGTGTGTGTTAGTTTTTACATGAGAGCTGCTGCAGTTCTCTAAAGGCTCACCCACGTGTAACTTATATATTATTGTAAAGTTTCTATACGTAAAATTTTCCTACAACTTAAAAAAAAAAATATATATGTTGAGGGTCACAATCGTTGCCACATTGAACTCTTAGGTATTTGTGTATGTTAGGAGGAGGAGGAGGAGGAGGAGGAGGAATCTGTTGCTGCGTTACTCCCTATTGCACCTTACTGGAACCTGGATCTAGAGAGAGAGAGAGAGAGAGAGAGAGAGAGAGAGAGAGAGAGAGAGAGAGAGAGAGAGAGAGAGAGAGAGAGAGAGAGAGAGAGAGAGAGAGTCATCACATCACAGGCAGGGTTTATAGTGGGTACTGGCTGTCATAATAACCACGGTCAGTGTGCCTAAAGATTAATATGTGATGTGGAGAGTGAGGGAAGGAGGGGAGGAAGAGAAGGGTGGGAGGAGAGGGAGGGGAGAGGAGGGAAGGCTAAGAAGAGAAGGGTGAGGGGAAGGGAGCGGAGAGTGAGGGCAGATGAAGGGAGAAAGAGAGGGCTGAGGGGAGGGGAGAGTAAGTGAGGAGAGATAACTGAGAGGAGGGGAGAGTGAGGGCTGGTGAGGGAAGGATAAAAGGAGAAAGGTCAGGGGAAAGGAGGGGAGGAAGACAGGAGTGATGGCAGAAGAAGAAAAGGCTGAGGGGAGGAAGACAAGTGAGGTGAGGGGAGAAGAGGAAAAGAGGAAAGAAGGGGAGGAAGGCAAGTGAGGTTAGGGTAGGAGAGGAAAAGAGGGATGAGGGAAAAGGTAAAGGAAGACGAGGGGAGGAGGAGAGGAAAAGAAGGGTGAAGGGAGAATGAAAAAACAAGGTTAAAAGGAAGGAAAAGGGAAAATACAACAAAACATACAAATACAACAACAACAACATAAACCTACCCTACCCTAACCTAACCCACCCCCACACCCACCCCCGCCCCCACACCCACACCCACCCCCACACCCACCCCCACACCCACTAAACAGACACATATAATAACGTATCCTAGGGTATATCTCGATAATATCCAGGGACACGGTATGTGATCACGACACCGGCCAGCTAATACATTTAATAACGCCTTTGAGGAGATGCTATGGCCTGGTAAGTAGCTTTGTTGTGTGTGTGTGTGTGTGTGTGTGTGTGTGTGTGTGTGTGTGTGTGTGTGTGTGTGTGTGTGTGTGGGTGGGTGTGTGTGTGTGTGTGTGTGTGTGTGGTTTGGACTTTAAGAATCATAAGGAGTCTCAGCTATATACTGTACCTTAATGTAAACCTATTTAACTTAAGATTAAATAACAACAACCACAACTACGACCACTACAACCACAACAACGAACACAACAACAACAACCACCACAATCACAACCTCAACAACCACAACAACGACCACAATAACAACATCAACAACCACAACGACCACAACAACCACAACAACGAACACAACCACAACCACCACCACAATAACAACCTCAACAACCACATCAACAACCACAACCACAACATAACAACTTAACCATTACATCTTAACTCTAGTAGACTATAATAACATCAACACTTCCTCGCTTCTTCAGTCAAGTATAAAACTGATTCTTTCTGTAAACTTCCTCGGTATTGTGCGCCATAAGTGGGCCATTTTAGATACGCTCTCACACACTCACGTTCTATCTTTCTGTTTTTTTCTTACTGTCACCCATACGTCTCTCTCTCTCTCTCTCTCTCTCTCTCTCTCTCTCTCTCTCTCTCTCTCTCTTTATTAGCAATACCAGCAACTGCAATAAAAATTTCCTAAGTTACCAAACAACTGTATTACGAACACTCCCAAAGCGAACACCTGTAAATAACGAACTCCTACATTACGAACACTCGCTATACGAACATTCTACAACTTAAATAAACACCGAACATTTACGCCAAAATTTACCCACGAGGAACTATGATATAACGTTGCCATTTTTTTTTCAATTTAAATTCCTAAACGGCGTCTGGGATGATGGAAAGAAACGCCTATGACGTCATTAATTAGAGGTAGTTTTATGAGAAGGGGGAGACATAATGACGTTCTCTAATTACGGTAATTAGGCTGACGCTATCACACGCTGCCTGCCCAACTAGTAAAGAAATTTGGACTGTAATTTCATATTTTTGTTTTGTATTTTATAATTTTTGGTAATACTTTGGTCATATTTTTTAAATACTTTGAATTTTTGTATTTTTATATATATTTTTTACAGTATTTCGTAATTTTGTGCAATAATTACGATTTTTTTGGCAATAATTCGAACCTTTTGCAACATTCCGAAACTTTTTGCAATATTTCGAAATGCTTTGCAATGAAACAGCACAAACAACCTCGTTTGGTAACATCAAAGACCGCACCTATTTCACGACTGACATACCCACATCAATTCCACTGTGGCGAGATAAAAACCAATTCGACGAACAGGATTACAGGTTTAAAATAAGGTTTAGAGTACTTTAAGCGTCCTATTAGGCTTACATATTCCAATCTATTTC
Organism: Homarus americanus; assembly: GCF_018991925.1. Taxonomy (NCBI): domain Eukaryota; kingdom Metazoa; phylum Arthropoda; class Malacostraca; order Decapoda; family Nephropidae; genus Homarus; species Homarus americanus. Next base: position 8,424,305 of record NW_024726235.1, read on the forward strand.
ATTAATGATCTGTATAATAAAAACCGTACCAAACCAATTTTCCAAACTGATTAACGATACAAACCAATTAATATAAAAAATGGGTTTTATTGTACATATTCCAGCCTATTTTATTAATAACCAATTTCATGGCATCTACACCATACCAATTTTCCATTCTGATTAATGATATATTACCTATTTACACAAACAAGGAAATAGGTTTTAATGTATTTAAATAAGTTTTATTTAGGCTAGACACACCATCCTATTCCACCGATAACCAATTTCATGAGATTAACTACAAAACATTAACCTAAAAACACAACCAATTTCTACGAATAGCAAAAAATAGGGTTTGAAAAAAAAAAAACACCATTTCCTATAACCCTACTTCACAGACGATCTATTTCACGAGGTCCAACACACACACACACACACACACACACACACACACACACACACACACACACACACACACTCATTTGATCACCTGGGCCCCTGTTAAGCCTCTGCTAAGACCGATATGGCAGGTTTTAGGTCTCTCTCTCTCTCTCTCTCTCTCTCTCTCTCTCTCTCTCTTATTTATTTCCCTCTATCCATTCTCACCTCTTTTACTATGTCCTTTATTTATCTCTCTATTTATTATTTCCTCCTATCGTTTCATTTTTTTACATCTAATTATTATCTTCAATTCTTCTATGTTTCTATATTCCTCTAATCATTATCGCCTCTTACACTATGTCTTTTTATTCTTCTATTCATTATCTTGAATTACCTTTGTCTTCCATTTTATTCCTCTGTTCATTACCGCCTCCTGCTCTCTGCTCCCTCGTGTTCCAGTATTAAGTTACATGATCGAAAGATTCACTAATTTCCTGCCCTAGACCTGAAGTATGACGTAATATAACCTAACCTAACCTGAGCAAACCGAATCTAACCTAACATAACCTACCTTAACCTCACAGACTCATAACCTACCCTAACTTGACCTAACCTAACCTAACCTAACCTCTTCCTCTTCACCTTATCTGGTTTCGAGAATTAATTTGGCTCCCACTTTCAACAATAACTGACCCTAAGTGATCCCTGTTAAGTCTCCCCTACGTCTATTATTTCCCCTCACTCTCCTGTATAGAAAACGTATTCACAAAACACCTGAGAAAAGATCTTCCATATACGCTGTACCTTGATAATCACCTCTACGCCATACCTAATACCTCTAATGACTAATACCTGTGAACTGATACCTTATAGTCAATCAATTATAATATGTTACCTACTACCTGATACCTACTAATGGAATTGAATGTCATTTTCATATAGGATACCAAGTAAACACCTTCATGAACTCCCTTATACCTAATACCAGGTATCAAGTAAACAAAAAGACAGTCTATGTTCGCTTAATGTACCACACACACACACACACACACACACACACACACACACACACACACACACACACACACACACACACACACACACACACACACACACACACACACAACGTTCCTGAAAACCTGTACGATAACCGAATGTACGATAACCGAATATATATTTTGTGATGTACGTTAACCGAATATACGTAAATGCGGGCATTACCTGTATAAAGCCAGCCACACACACACACACACACACACACACAGACACACACACACACATATACATTACAGCCCTCCTTTACACCTAATACCAAATACAATGTAGCCTTAGGTGGACTGGTGGTGCTGCTGTTGTCTTCTCCTCACCTCTTGCCTTTGTCGTGTGAGGGGGAAGGACCTCTCCACCAGCTGCCGTCTTCCCCTTGCACCATCACCATCTGCATATGCAACAACACCAAGACAATCGTGGTGTGGTAGTATTGGATTTGGCAGGGTCCATCTCTCGCCTCTGTGTGTGTGTGTGTGTGTGTGTAAATGAGACAATGGCAGAAGAAACTTAGCAATTCTCTCATATTTTCTCTCTCTTTTCATTTCAATTTCTTTGGCTCTCAGACTGGGTGACTATCTAATCAGCTGACCATCCGAGTGAGAGACTTTCAGACTTGGGAAAAATTAATAACAGGTAAATGAAGGTAAGACAAAGAGAGAGAGAGAGAGAGAGAGAGAGAGAGAGAGAGAGAGAGACCTGCTGGATGTGAACCAAACACGCCGTTGTTGGTTTGCTACACCTGCACGAGACAAGCTTGTTCCTCACACACATACACGCTTACACGCTCATCATTATCAAAAAGGAGGTATATTGGGGCAGTGTCTGTGTTAGTATACAGAGAGAGAGAGAGAGAGAGAGAGAGAGAGAGAGAGAGAGAGAGAGAGAGAGAGAGAGAGAGAGAGAGAGAGAGAGAGAGAGAGAGAGAGAGAGAGAGAGAGAGAGAGTCAACAAGCACTCAGTCATCCTCGACCAACAAGTGTGACCGCCAAGGGCACATCGTTAGTCGTGACGTAATCAACTGTAGACCCTCCAGCCAAAACCAATATGGCCGGTGTGAGAAATTGTTTACTCCCACGCCTCCTGCCTTCCTCCCTCCCCTCCTCGTTTTCCTCCTCCTAATTGCCTCCCTTCTGTAGACCTTCCTCCATTCTTCCCTCTCCTCCTTCTCTCTTATCCCTTGTCTAGACCCCCTCCCTTCCATATTATTCCACCTCCCCTTCTTACTCGTTTGTCTACACCCCCCCCCTTCTTCTCTCCCCTTCCCTCTCTTGTCTAGACCTCTCTTCCTTGTCTAGATTTCCCTCTCCCTCCCTCCCTTCCTCCCCCCACTCCACTCCTCCTTCTCCCCTTCCTCTTCGTCCACCTTTATCGCATTATTACCAGTTTTCTTTATCTCTCTATTCCCTCCCTTCCTCCCCTTCATTAGTTTCCTCCAATTCCCTTACCTTATTCCTATCTCTCTGATTTCCTCCTTTCCTCCCTCCCGTCCTTCCTCCCACCTTCTCTTCCATCTCTCTTTCATATTCGTTCCTCTCCCTAACACACACACACACATCTCTCTCTCTATGCCGATATATCAACACTTCACATCATCATTATCGCCCACAGCCCCGCCATTACGTTGCAACAAAGTGAATTCATCATTTTATCATCGTAATTCAACCAAATCTAAAAAGACCAATATTTCAAGAATTTCTCATAACTAAACAACAAAAGATTTCAATGTTGCAAGAGTTAAGCTTCACTGCCAATCAACGTCTCTTCAGGGATTTCCATGTTGTTTGGATGTTGATTTGGTGTGAAAGAGATTTAATGCAAGAGTTCAACATTAATACAATTAATTTTTAATCTGCAACAAATACAATATATTTCATCAACAATGCAAGAACATTTTCCTGTATGCAAGGGAATTAATTCAAAATCCCACCAAATCTAGAATCCTCGATTATAACTTTAAAATCTATTAAATTCAAGGTTTCATAATCGCGAAAATAATTCACAACTCTTCATTAAAGTGAATTTCTTACCTAATATCACGAAGATATCTCATTATTAAACAAGGAAATTAGTTCATGATTTCAACACCATTGAAATATTGCATTACTAAAATATTGAACAACGTGAACCTGAAATACAAGTCAGTGAAGAGCCCGACAAATATTCCATGTATCGTCGCTATTTAACTAAGTATACTGAAAGTGTCACTCTCGTTAAGATGATTCCTGGTGTATGTAAACAAAGAGACAGGAAGAATTTTAACATTAACCCGAAAGAGCCAGAACGGTTATGTTACCAAACTGACTCGTCTGTCACTAAAATACTTGCCATCACCTCTTGCAATTTTAAACAGAATACAAAAATAAAAATAAAAAGACTCCATGATATTGTTTACCAAGCTTATATCATCTCAATTCAATATCCACCTAACTACGTTTTCATCTGGAAATATTGAAATGAAAAGAAGAAAAAAAAAATACAGATGGAAGGAAATTCACCAATGTGGCATCGACCACCCTTAGCAACCACTAACCAATCAACTTGTTGGAAATGTCTCGGTTGCTAAGGACGCCAAAAGTGGGCGGAGTGTCGTAGATAAGTCAACACAAAGTGAGAACGGGTGGCTGGTATTAAGGCTGCCAGCTTAAGAGAGCGAACAAGAGAGAGAGAGAGAGAACAAGAGAGAGAATAAAAAGAAAAATAACAAGAATGAGAGATCAAGAAAGGACAGAGAGAACAAGAAAAAGAAATAGATAACAAAAAATAGAGAAAAGAGAAAAAAATAGAGATCATAGAGAAAGAACAAGAAAAAGAAAACGAGAGAGAGAACAAGAAAAAGAGCGAACAAGAAAGAGAAATAGAGAGAGAGAGAGAGAGAGAGAGAGAGAGAGAGAGAGATACAACAACACCAACACACACACACACACCCATACCCCTCTCCTTCCCTCCCCGTTCCATAAAATTTATAATAATCTTTTAAACAATATCTTATCTAACAAGTCTCCCCCGTATACCTGAATCGGGTCTAAAATATACATGTTCAAGACTTTTAATTAGAAAACTTAACTAAAACACAAGTTATAATTAGGGAGTAGGTGACTGAGGCTTCAAGTTATATCAGAAAAAAAAATATTAACTGGTGGTGAAATAGGCTGTGTGTGTGTGTGTGTGTGTGTGTGTGTGTGTGTGTGTGTGTGTGTGTGTGTGTGTTCAAGAGTATGCAATAAGTCCTTGAAACTCTTAATGGTGTCAGAAACTCTTAATGGCGTCAGAAACTCTTAATGGTGTCAGAAACTCTTAATGGTGTCAGAAACTCTTAATGGCGTCAGAAACTCTTAATGGTGTCAGAAACGCTTAATGGTGTCAGAAACTCTTAATGGCGTCAGAAACTCTTAATGGTGTCAGAAACTCTTAATGGTGTCAGAAACTCTTAATGGTGTCAGAAACTCTTAATGGCGTCAGAAACTCTTAATGGCGTCAGAAACTCTTAATGGTGTCAGAAACGCTTAATGGTGTCAGAAACTCTTAATGGTGTCAGAAACTCTTAATGGCGTCAGAAACTCTTAATGGCGTCAGAAACTCTTAATGGCGTCAGAAACTCTTAATGGTGTCAGAAACTCTTAATGGCGTCAGAAACTCTTAATGGCGTCAGAAACTCTTAATGGCGTCAGAAACTCTTAATGGTGTCAGAAACTCTTAATGGTGTCAGAACTTATTATAAACAAACGTTGTATAATAGGATGTCTAAATCAATGTCAATATAAAAACGTTTGAGTTAAATCAATACTTTTTCGTCGTGTTTTTCTTTGTCTTTGCAGTGTTTTTATTTGTCTTTGTTGTAATTTTTCTTTGTCTTTGTCGTGTTTTTCTTTGTAGTGTTTTTCTTTGTCTTTGTCGTAATTTTTATTTATCTGTCGTGTTTATGTTTGCTGTATTTTTCTTTGTCTTTGTCGTGTTTTTCTTTGTCGTATTTTCTTTGTCTTTGTCGTATTTTTATTTGTCTCTGTAAGTAAAAATTATTATACATATATCCTAAAGATCGTAAAAGTATACATAAAAAAAAATCAATATAGAGGCTTGGAATGTCACTATATTGCCCTCGTAAATCAGTAAAGGCGATTATCCCCGGCATAAGACATGTGTAGACGTGCTAAGAGGATACGAGTCATGATGTGAGGGGGGCTTCTCTTTTGACCTCTCCAGTGTGTGTGTGTGTGTGTGTGTGTGTGTGTGTGTGTAATTTTGGAAAAGGCGGAACACTGAACTAACGGAACAGCGGAACAGGCGGAACACTGAACCAACGGAACAACGAAACAGGAAAAAGCGGAGAAGAAAAGTAATAATTTTTTTGTTGGAGTAAAGTTGAGAGTTTATGGTGGTCCTAACTGCCGGGGTGAGCCTTGAGTACACCCGGGTTATAATTGTTACTTCCCCCGTGTGTGTGTGTGTGGTGAGTTAGTTACATATATTTAGATAGCTTATAGGTAAAGTCTTCTATGATGACACTAGAGAAGACGTCTTAGGATATAGAGAAGACGCCGCATGATATAGAGAAGACGCCTCAGGATATAGAGAAGACGCCTCAGGGTATAGAGAAGACGCCTCAGGGTATAGAGAAGACGCCTCAAGATATAGAGAAGACGCCTCAGGATATAGAGAAGACGCCTCAGGATATAGAGAAGACGTCTCAGGATATAGAGAAGACGCCTCAGGATATAGAGAAGACGCCTCAGGATATAGAGAAGACGTCTTAGGATATAGAGAAGACGCCGCAAGATATAGAGAAGACGCCTCAGGATATAGAGAAGACGTCTTAGGATATAGAGAAGACGCCGCAAGATATAGAGAAGACGTCTTAGGATATAGAGATGACGCCTCAGGATATAGAGAAGACGTCTTAGGATATAGAGAAGACGTCTCAAGATATAGAGAAGACGTCTCAGGATATAGAGAAGACGCCTCAGGATATAGAGAAGACGCCTCAGGATATAGAGAAGACGTCTCAGGGTATAGAGAAGACGCCTCAGGATATAGAGAAGACGCCTCAGGATATAGAGAAGACGTCTCAGGATATAGAGAAGACGCCTCAGGATATAGAGAAGACGTCTCAGGATATAGAGAAGACGTCTCAGGATATAGAGAAGACGTCTCAGGATATAGAGAAGACGTCTCAGGGAATAGAGAAGACGTCTCAGGATATAGAGAAGACGTCTCAAGATATAGAGAAGATGCCCCAGGATATAGAGAGAAGACGCCCCCAGGATAGCAGAGAAGACGCCTCAGGATATAGAAGACGTCTTGTGGGTACAGAGAAGACGCCTCAGGATATAGAGAAGACGCCTCAGGATATAGAGAAGACGTCTCCAGGATATAGAGAAGACGCCCCTGTGATATAGGGAAGACGTCTCAGGGTATAGAGAAGACATCCAGATATAGAGAAGACGTCTCAGATATAGAGAAGACGTAACTTAGAACAGGAGAAGACGTCTCTAGATATAGAGAAGACGTCTCAGGATAGAGAAGACGTCTCAGGATATAGAGAAGACGCCCTGTGATATAGAGAAGACGCCCCAGGATAAGTAGAGAGAAGACGTCTCAGGATATAGAGAAGACGCCCCAGGATATAGAGAAGACGCCTCAGGATATAGGAGAAGACGCTCCCAGGATATAGAGAAGACGTCTTAGGATATAGAGAAGACGCCGCAAGATATAGAGAAGACGCCCCAGGATATAGAGAAGACGTCTTAGGACAGCAGAGAAGACGCCGCAAGATAGCAGAGAAGACGTCTTAGATATAGAGGGAAGACGTCTCAAGATATAGAGAAGACGTCTCAGGATATAGAGTAGACGCCCAGGATGCGTAGGAGAAGACGCCTTGAGATATAGAGAAGACGTCCCAGGCAGCAGAGAAGACGCTCAGGATAGGAGAAGACGCCTTGTGATATAGAGAAGACGTCTCAGGATATATAGAAGACGCCTTGTGATATAGAGAAGATGCCCCAGGGTATAGAGAAGACATTCCCAGGATATAGAGAAGACGTCTCAGGATATAGAGAACGTCTAGGGAATAGAGAAGATGTCTCAGGATATAGAGAAGACGTCTCAGGATAGCAGAGAAGACGTCCTTGGTGATATAGAGAAGACGCCTCAGGATATAGAGAAGACGCCTCAGGATATAGAGAAGACGCCCTTAGGATATAGAGAAGACGTCCTTGTGGAATAGAGAAGACGTCTCAGGATATAGGAGAGAAGACGTTCCAGGATATAGAGAAGACGTCTAGGATATAGAGAGAAGACGCCCCAGGATATAGAGAAGACACCAGGATGCTATAGGAGAAGACGTCTAGGCATAGAGAAGATTTCAGGATATAGAGAAGACGCCTCAGGATATAGAGAAGACGTCTCCAGGATATAGAGAAGACGTCTCCAGGATATAGAGAAGACGCTCTAGATATAGAGAAGACGCCTCAGGATATAGAGACATCGCCTCAGATATAGAGAGAAGACGTCCTGGATATAGAGGCATGTTCTTGTATTGCGAGTAAAGACGCCCTGAGATATAGAGAGAAGACGCCTCAGATATAGAGAAGACGATATAGAGAAGACGTGTCTCAGGATATAGAGAAGACGTCTCTAGGAATAGAGAAGACGTCTGAGGGTATAGAGAAGACGCTCTGTGGATATAGAGAAGACGCCTCAGGATATATAGAGAAGATGCTCCCAGGATATAGAGAAGACGTCTCAGGGTATAGAGAAGACGCCCCAGGATATAGAGAAGACGCCCTTAGATATAGAGAAGACGTCTTGTGATATAGAGAAGACGTCTCAGGATATAGAGAAGACGTCTCAGGAACAGAGAAGACGTCCAGGATATAGAGAAGACGTCTCAGGATATATAGAGAAGACGTCTCAGGATATAGAGAAGACGCCTCAGGATATAGAGAAGACGCTCAGGATATAGAGAAGACGTCTCAGGTATAGAGAAGACGCCTCAGGCTACAGGAGAAGACGCCTCAGGATATAGAGATGACGTCTTCAGGATATAGAGAAGACGTCTCAGGATATAGAGAAGATGCCCAGATATAGAGAAGACGCTCAGGATAGAGAAGACGCCTAGGATAGAGGGTAGAGAAGACGTTCCAAGATATAGAGAAGACGTCTCAGATATAGAGAAGACGCCTCGTGGATATAGAGAGAAGACGCTCTCAGGATATAGAGAAGACGTCTCTTAGGATATAGAGAAGACGTCTCAGGATATAGGAGAAGACGTCTCTAGATATAGAGAAGATGTCTCAGGTATAGAGGCATGCCTCAGGATATAGAGAAGACAAGCCCCAGGATATACAGAAGACGCTCAGATATAGAGAAGACGTCTGTGATAAGTAGAGAAGACGCCTCTAGATATAGAGAAGACGCCCAGGATATATACAGAAGACGCCCAGATATGGTAGAGAAGACGTCTCGTGATACAGAGAAGACGTCTCAGGATATAGGAGAAGACGCCCAGAATATAGAGAGAGAAGACGCCTCAGATATAGAGAAGACGCCTCAGATATACAGAAGACGTCCAGGATATAGAGAAGACGCCTCAGGATATAGAGAAGACGCTGCAGGATATAGGTAAAGACGCCTCCAGGGCTACAGGAGAAGACGTCTCAGGATATAGAGAAGACGTCCAGATATAAGAGTACACGTCTCAGGGTAGAAGACGTCCCAGGATATAGAGAAGATGTCTCAGGATATAGAGAAGACGCCCCAGATATAGAGAAAACGCCCCAGGATATAGAGAAGACGCCCCAGGATATAGGAGGCTACGCCTCAGGATATAGAGAAGACGTCTCAGGATATGGAGAAGACGCCTCAGGATATAGAGAAGACGCCCCAGGATATAGAGAAGACGCTCCAGGATATAGAGAAGATGTCTCAGATATAGAGAAGACGCCTCTGTGATAGCAGGAGAAGACGCTGCAGGATATAGAGAAGACGTTCTAGGATATAGGAGAAGACGTCTCAGATATAGAGAAGACGTTCCAGGGTATAGAGAAGACGCTCAGATAGAGAAGACGTCTCAGATATAGAGAAGATGCCTCAGGGTAGAGAGAAGACGTCTCAGGATATAGAGAAGATGCCTCAGATAGAGAGAAGACGCTGCAGGATATAGAGAAGTATCGTCTCAGGATATAGAGAAGACGCCCCCAGGGTTATAGAGAAGACGTCTCTAGGGTATAGAGAAGATGCCCTGGGCTATAGAGAAGATGCCTCTAGGATATGGAGAAGACGCCCTTGGTGATATAGAGAAGACGCCTCAGGATATAGAGAAGACGGCCCCAGGGTATAGAGAAGACGTCTCGGGACATAGGAGAAGACGCCCTGTGATATAGAGAAGACGCTCCAGGATATAGAGAAGACGTCTCAGGTATAGAGAAGACGTCTCAGGTTATAGAGAAGACGTTCCTGGCAGAGAGAAGACGCCTCAGGATATGGAGAAGACGCTCAGGATATAGAGAAGACGCCTCAGGATATAGAAATATTGCCCCAGGATATAGAGAAGACGTCTCAGGATATAGAGAAGATGCCTCAGGATACAGGAGAAGACGTCTCAAGGAGAAGACGCCCAGGATATAGAGAAGACGCTCAGGATATATAGAGAAGACGTCTCAGGATATAGAGAAGACGTCTCGATATAGAGAAGACGCCTCAGGATAGAGAAGACGCCTCAGGATATGGAGAAGACGTCCAGGGATATAGAGAGAAGACGTCTCTAGGTATAGAGAAGACGTCTCTGGATATAGAGAAGACGCCTAGATATATAGGAGAAGACGCCCCAGGATATGGAGAAGACGCGTCTCAGGATATAGAAAGACGTCTCAGGTATAGAGAAGACGTCTGGGATATAGAGAAGACGCCCCAGGATATGGAGAAGACGTCTCAGGATATAGAGAAGACGTCTCAGGGTATAGAGAAGACGTCTCAGGATATAGACAAGACGCCGCAGGATATAGAAGACGCCTCAGGATATAGAGAAGACGTCTCAGGATATAG
>NW_024726235.1:8434856-8527539 GCF_018991925.1 Homarus americanus
ACGCTTCAACAATATAAATTAACTAATCACTTCAACAATACCAAATTAACTAATCAAGGTTCAACAATATAAATTAACTAATGAAGGGTTCAACAATATAGAAATTAACTAATACGCTTCAACACTAAATTAACTAATCACGCTTCAACAATATAAATTAACTAATAAACTTCAACAATATAAATTAACTAAACACGCTTCAGCAATATAAATTAACTAATACGCTTCAACACTATAAATTAACTAAACACAACAATATAAATTAACTAATACGCTTCAACAATATAAATTAACTAATGAAGGTTCAACAATATAGAATTAACTAATAAAAGCTTCCAACATATAAATTAACTAAACACGCTAACAATATAAAATTAACTAATCACGCTTCAACAACAATATAAAATTAACTATGTCACCTTCAACAATATAAATTAACTAATGAAGGTTCAACAATATAGAAATTAACTAATAAACTTCAACACTTATAAATTAACTAAACACGCTTCAACAATATAAAATTAACTAACAATCACGCTTCAACAATATATACATTAACTAAACACGCTTCAACAATATAAGAAATTAACCTATGCCTTCCAACAATATAGAATTAACTAATGAAGGTTCAACAATATAAATTAACTATCACGGCTTCAACACTATAAATTAACTAAGCACGCTTCAACAATATAAAATTAACTAACCACTTCAACAATATAAATTAACCTAATGAAAGGTTCAACAATATAAATTAACTAAACACGGCAACAATATAAAATTAACTAATCACGCTTCAACAATATAAATTAACTAATCACTTCAACAATATAAATTAACTAATACGCTTCAACAATATAAATTAACTAACACGCTTCAACAATATAAATTAGCTAATCACGCTTCAACAATATGATTAATTAATCAAAAGGTTCAACAATATAAATTAACTAATACCTTCAACAATATAAAATTAACTAATCACGCTTCAACAATATAAAATTAACTTCAATCAAGGTTCAACCAATATAAATTAACTAATACGCTTCAACAATATAAATTAACTAATCACGCTTCAACAATATAAATTAACTAATCACGCTTCAACAATATAAATTAACTAATCAAGGTTCAACAATATAAATTAACTAATCACGCTTCAACAATATAAATTAACTAATCACGCTTCAACAATATAAATTAACTAATCACGCTTCAACAATATAAATTAACTAATCACGCTTCAACAATATAAATTAACTAATCACGCTTCAACAATATAAATTAACTAATCACGCTTCAACAGCAATATAAATTAACCTTTAATCAGGATTCAACAATATAAAGGTGAAATTAACCAATACGCTTCAACAATATAAATTAACTAATCACGCCTCAACAATATGAAATTAACTAATACGCTTCAACAATATGAAATTAACTATCAAGGTTCAGCAATATAAATTAACTAATACGCTTCCAACAGCCCATAAATTATTTAATCACGCTTCAACAATATAAATTAACTAATCACGCTTCAACAATATATAAAATTCTTCTAATCACGCTTCAACAATATAGAATTAACTAATCACTTCAACAATATAAATTAACTAATGAAGGTTCAACAACATAAATTAACTTTATATGCCTTCAACAATATAGAAATTAACTAATACGCTTCAACAATATAAATTAACTAATGAAGGTTCAGCAATATATAAACGATTAACTAATATGCCTTCCAACAATATAAAGTGCTTAATCACGCTTAACAGAAAATATAAATTAACTAATCACGCTTCAACAATATAAATTAACTAATCAAGTTCAACAATATAAATTAACTAATACGCTTCAACAATATAAAATTAATAATCACGCTTCAACAATATAAAATTAACTAATCCACGCTTCAACAATATAAATTAACTAATCAAGGTTCAGCAATATAGAAATTAACTAATACGCTTCAACAATATAAATTAACTAAACACGCTTCAACAATATAAATTAACTAATCAACAAAGCTTCAACAATATATAAAATTAACTAATGAAGGTTCAACAATATAAATTAACTAATACGCTTCAACAATATGAATTAACTCATCGCACTTCAACAATATAGAAATTAACTAATACGCTTCAACAATATAAATTAACTAATGAAGGTTCAACAATATAGAATACGCTAATCACGCTTCAACAATATAAATTAACTAATCTTTATTCAACAATATAAATTAACTAATCGAGTTCAACAATATAAATCAACTAATCACGCTTCAACAATATAAATTAACTAATCAAGCTTCAACAATATAAATTAACTTAATAGAGTTCAACAATAAATTTACTAATGAAAGGTTCAACAATATAAATTAACAACTAATACGCTTCAACAATATAAGAATTAACTAAACACGCTTCAATAATATAAAATTAACTTCAATCAGCTTCAACAATATAAATTAACTAATGAAGGTTCCCTTAATATAAATTAACTAATACCTTCCCAACAATATGAATTAACTAATCACCTTCAACAATATAAATTAACAAATACGCTTCAACAATATAGAAATTAACTAATACGCTTCCAGCAATATAAATTAACTTCAATCACGCTTCAACAATATATAAATTAACTAATACGCTTCCAACAATATAAAATTAACTATGCCTTCCAACAATATAAATTAACTTCAATCAAGGTTCAACAATATAAATCAACTAATCAAAGTTCAACAATACCAAATTAACTAATACGCCTTCCAGCAATATAAAATTAACTAATCAGGTTCAACAATACAAATTAAACTAATGCCTTCAACAATATAAAATTAACTAATCACGCTTCATATTCATAAATTAACTAATACGCTTCAACAATATAAATTAACTAATCAAGGTTCAACAATATAAATCAACTAATCACCTTCAACAATATAAATTAACTAATCACGCTTCAACAATATAAATTAACTAATCACGCTTCAACAATATAGAGAAAATTAACTAATACGTTTCAACAATATAAATTAACTAATACGCTTCAACAACTATAAATTAACTAATCAAGTTCAACAATATAAATCAACTAATCACGCTTCAACAATATAAATTAACTAATGCGGCTTCAACACTATAAATTAACTAATCACGCTTCAACAATATAAATTAACTAATCACATGTAATATAAATTAACTAATCAAGGTTCAACAATATAGAAAATTAATAATACGCTTCTCAACAATATAAATTAACTAATCACGCTTCAACAATATAAATTAACTAATACGTAACAATATAAATTAACTAATAAGGTTCAGCAATAAATCCAACTAATCACGCTTCAACAATATAAATTAACTAATCAGGTTCAACAATATAAATTAACTAATCGCATCAGCAATATAAATTAACTAATCACGCTTCAACAATATAAATTAACTAATCACGCTTCAACAATATAAATTAACTAATCACGCTTCATTACGTCATCAACAAAATAAACGAAGCCAACAAATCCCATATAAATAACAGTAAATCCTAAATCACCATCATTACATTACCCAATCACCTGTCAACGTAGCATAATCATGGAGAAGGAGGAGAGGAAGAGGAGGGAGGGGGTAAGGAAGAGAAGGTGGAAGAGGAAGTGGAGGAGAGTGGAAAAAAGAAAAGGAGGAAAAGAAGGAGGAGGAGGATGAGAAGCAGCAGCAGGAGGAATAGGAGAAAATGAGTGGGATTAGAAGAAGGAAGAGAGAGAGAGGAGGAGGAGGAGGAGGAGGAGGAGTAGTAGGAGAGAGGGGGGAGGAAGAAGAAGAAGAAGAAGAAGAAGAAGAAGAAGAAGAAAAAAAAGAAGAGAGGAAGAAGAAGACACGAAAGAGGAGGCAGTATAATCACAGCATCATTACATCATTCGCTGTTATCAAAGATCTCTCTCTCCCTCATTTCACTTAAGGCGCTATTCACCACACCACACTCTCCGTGCATTAACAGACGAGCTATAGCGAGAGACTGGTCGATGCATGAGAAGAAGGAGAAGAAGAAGAAGAAGAAGAAGAAGAAGAAGAAGAAGAAGAACCCGGACTATAATGTTGTCTCAATCATTCATCATTCTTATTCACTCATCATTCTTATCCATTTGTTATTCATTATAAAGGGGGAGGGGTGTGAGGAGGGGTGTGAAGGGGGGTCAGCAGGCGTGTGAGGAGTGTCAGGGGTGTGAGAAGGGGTGAAGAGGAGTGTAAGGGGGTGAGAGAGGTCAGGAGGCGTGTGAGGAGTGTCAGGGGTGTGAGGAGGGGTGAAAAAGAGGTGTGGGGAGGTGAGAGGTCAGGAGGCGTGTGAGGTGTCGGGGGGTGTGAGGAGGGGGTCAGGAGGGGGTGTGAGGGGTCCAGGGAGGCGTGTGAGGAGTGTCAGGGGTGTGAGGAGGGGTGAAGAGGAGTGTAAGGGGTTGAGAGAGGTCAGGGGGGTCAGGAGGGACATTTATCAGAGTAATATGGGGGAGTTTAGGAGCTACAGGTTCGGTATATATAATCCTATATGTAATCGGTATATATAATCCTATATTTCTAAAGGATGTGATTTAAATGTTACATCTATTGGGTAGGAAAAGCTTATACATATGTTTGACATTTAATCCTCACACACATGACAAACAAGAGGATGATTACACATACATACATACATACATATATACACATATCAAGGGACATTTAAATCTAGTACACACACACACACACACACACACACACACACACACACACACACACACACACACACAAGCTATAGGACATTTGTATTAACATCAAAGGGCAATATAAAACCATATACACATCAAAGGTTATTTATACCAACACTTTCCACGACGATGAAGGGCATTAATATCTCTCTGTTTATAGAAAAGTTGTGTCAAGTGAAGCATAATTGTTTAATTCTCTCGTGTGTGTGTGTGTGTGTGTGTGTGTGTGTTTAGTCTTAAAAACTTACGTAAATACGTATGAAACAAATTGTAAAGCTACACTCAAAGTAAAAATGGTAACATGAAGAAAATTATTTTCTATATGAATTATGGAATAACGAAAATAAAAATAAATTATATGAAAAAAATGAAAGTGGGTTACAAAGAGCAGTGTGGATACAGTACACTGCAGACAAAGACCTCGGAATACAAAGAGACAGTGTGGCTGAGATTGCGCTTCCTTGCCTTTCCCTTCCGCTACTTTAAGGTTCCATTCTGCAAATGGATCGACTGAGACACCACAACTCAATGGCAGGATGCGGCTCGGCCGCCGCATCCTAATATTTCACGTGAGATATGAAAATAAACATCTCGTCTACATGAAAAAAAAAAAAAAAAAAAAAAAAAAAATTATATATATATATATATATATATATATATATATATATATATATATATATATATATATATATATATATATATATATATATATATATATATATATATATATATATATATATATATATAAAGCAACGAAATTGTATCATAACTCTGTAGGGTATTATTATTATTATTATTATTATTATTATTATTATTATTATTATTGTTATTGTTATTATTATTATTATTATTATTGTTATTACTTATTTTTCAATACTTAAATGAAACAAACTTCATACTGGGTTAAGTGTTTTCTCCTTCACCCCAACATTCCTCCTCAGGCCCATCATCCCCTCTCTCCCCATTCCTCCCCAGCCCCCCCATTATCTCTCCTCCTTCTCCCCAACATTCCCTCGCCCCCCATTATCCTCTCCTCCTTCTCCCCAACTTTCCTCCCCAGGCCCCCAACATCCTCCCTTACATCTCGTCCCCTCATCTCAACCACAACAACAACTGTCACCACAACTTCGTTATTTCTGAATCCCCTTTAGTTCGCGGTAATTAAATTGTCTAAATATGGGTGTTCCCAGATATTGATTCTATTATTAGTTATCTTGTGTTTCTTCAATTAAGGAAGTTATTGTAGACTGGCATCTCTCTCTATATTCATCAGGTGCTTGTGTTCTGCCCGGCCTTTTTGTGTTGCTGTGTCTTTTTAATTAAGGAAGTTATCGCCACTGGCATCTCGCTCCTCATCAACTGTTCATGTTTTGGCGCGGTTTTTGAAGACTTTGTTTTGATTGTTTTTTCCACCAGCTGATGTTCTGTCATGTTGTTGACAACTCATCATGCACAGGCCATGTCCTGGTTCAGGAGATTGTTATTTTTTCATACCAACAACAGGAAAACTATAAAGGCTTTTTTTAATTGATATTACGCTACACTGACCCCTTTTCCTACTACCGAAATGCAGTTTATGAAGAGACGCGCCACCAACCGGTGACCGTCAGTGGAAAGAGAAAATGCTCTTTCACTATCGCCACTCTGAGGAAATTTGATTCGCAGCTCCGAAAATATTTTTGGGGATATACGTTTTTTGGTGAATGGTTATTGAATTTTCACGATAAAGAGCAACAGTATTGGTTGATCTAAACTTTAGGCACGTTGTACTCTGTAAACAAAGGGCACTCCAGGCAGTGAATTGAAGCACGGGAAAAATAATATTGTTTTTTTTATACACATCACGTTTCTTTTATGTATGACGACCTTTGACTGATATATATATAAATATCAACTCTACAGTATGGTCATTCATCGATGCTCTACTTTACTCGTAAGTCACAGCAAGAAATCATCTTCATAAGTAAATAGAACGTCATAAATAAGCTTGGTAGTGAAAATTGTCAGGCAGACTTCCTAGAACCTTCACTCCCTCCTCCCCCTTCTAGGAGTCGTGAACTGTTATTAACCTGGAGACGTTACGGACCATGTGTATAATATATACCGGTATATACATTAAGATCTCTGAGGATATAAACGTTAATTAAAACAAACTCCATTAAAAAAGACACAACATATAGCCATTATCTATATCATATACTGTACACTGACCATCACAAGATATCCCTGGCCGTAGTTGACAACACCAGAATGTGCGTCTCTATATATTTGTTGCCAATGTGTATGTACGAATAAATTAAACCCTACTGACAAACACCAACATTTACCCATTGGATGACTATATAAATTCTAAATATATTTTTTTAGTTATTAGGTCATCGTCTTAAGTCAGCTCACATGTGATATAGGCTACACACATAGTTTAATAAATCTTATACATACATACATACATACATACATACTGTACATACATGCATACATACATACATATATACATACATACATACATACATATATACATACATACAAACAAACATACAAACAGACAAGCAGATACTCCAAAATTTCACTTCCCTTATCATAGTACAGAATCAGTAGTGTTAACATTCATCTTATTAATATTATACAGTGGAACATAATTATAACCTGTGTCAAAATATATACAGTATTCCCCTTGTGTTTGTTATCAGTGGAGAATATACGATGTGCCTCACGTTTAATTAAATCATATTTCTCCAAGGCTCGCATTGTCGGTGTCTCTTTCTCCCTCATCTTTATCATTGTTACTACTATGGTATTTGGGCATGTCTGTCTAATACCAATGATGATGTTGATAATAATAACAATACTATTAATAATAATAGTAGTAATAATAGTAATAATAATAATAATAATAATAATAATAATAATAATAATAATAATATAACAAAATGGGCAAATGTCAATAGAAAAACAAGAAACGAAAAAAGACCAGAAAACAAAGACACAAAAAACAAATATCCTAAACCAAATTAACAAAAAAACAACAATAAAAATCAAAACAACGCAAGAATATTAAACAAACAAACAACAACAACATGAAACAAAACACCAAACAATTATAACAGCGAAGAAGAAGAAGAAGAATTCAACACATCCAATAAAGAAAACAGCAAAGAAACATTTTAACAAAGTCCTCGAGGGAGTTAAACCGAGTCCACAATCAAGACACTTAATGAAACGGGTCTTAATGGGGGTCTTTATAAAGTATGGTTCTGTATCACGGTGTCTTGGTACAGAGGTAAAGACTACGAGAAATGGTGATATAACCCTTAATGTTTTGTGGATGATGGTTTAAGGACGAAGGTTTTAAGGGTAATGGTTTTGAGGACGATGGTTTAACTTTAAGCTATAACCCCCTTTGAGGATAATAGTTTAAATTATGACCCTTTTGAGAATAGTGGTTTAAGGTATAACCCTTTCGAGGACGATGGTTTAACTTTAAGCTATACAGTAGCCCTTTTGAAGATAATGGTTTAAGGTATGACCCTTTTGAGAATAGTGGTTTAAGGTATAACCCTTTCGAGGACGATGGTTTAACTTTAAGCTATACAGTAGCCCTTTTGAGGATAATGGTTTAAGGTATGACCCTTTTGAGGATAGTGGTTTAAGTTTAAGGTACAACCCTTTCAAGGACAATGGTTTAACTTTTGAGGACGATGGTTTAACTTTAAGCAATAGCCCTTTTGAGGATAATGGTTTAAGGTATAACCCTTTTGAGAACAATGGTTTAACTTTAAGCTATAACCTTTTTCAGGACAATGGTTTAACTTTTCAGAACAATAGTTTAACTTTAAGCTATTACCCTTTTGAGCATAATGGTTTAAGATATAATCCCTTGAGGTACGATGGTTTAAGCTATGACCCAACAGAAAACACACACGGAAGCACAGGACTAATTTGCATATCCCGTCCCCCCACCACCACCCACCCAGGTAATGGTAAACAATTAAGGGGGGAATCTCAGGTATGAGTCATTACTGCTGAGCCAGGACTGAGAACAGACACCCTGTGATAGTACGAAACGTGAACTTGGCTGCCTGACGTATGTTTTGGTGAACTTGGCTGCCAGATGTATGTTTAGGTGAACTTGGCTGCCAGATGTATGTTTTGGTGAACTTGGCTGCCATAAGTATGTTTTGGTGAACTTGGCTGCCTGACGTATGTTTTGGTGAACTTGGCTGCCAGATGTATGTTTTGGTGAACTTGGCTGCCAGATGTATGTTTTGGTGAACTTGGCTGCCATAAGTATGTTTTGGTGAACTTGGCTGCCAGACGTATGTTTTGGTGAACTTGGCTGCCAGATGTATGTTATGGGTGAATTTGGCTGCCATACGTATGTTTTGGTGAATGGCTGCCAGACGTATGTTTTGGTGAACTTGGCTGCCAGACGTATGTTTTGGTGAACTTGGCTGCCAGACGTATGTTTTGGTGAACTTGGCTGCCAGACGTATGTTTTGGTGAACTTGGCTGCCAGACGTATGTTTTGGTGAACTTGGCTGCCTGACGTATGTTTTGGTGAACTTAGCTGCCATATGTATGTTTTGGTGAATTTGGCTGCCATATGTATGTTTTGGTGAATTTGGCTGCCATAAGTATGTTTTGGTGAACTTGGTTGCCTGACGTATATTTTGGTGAACTTGGCTGCCATATGTATGTTTTGGTGAACTTGGCTGCCATACGTATGTTTTGGTGAACTTGGCTGCCAGATGTATGTTTTGGTGAACTTGGCTGCCAGATGTATGTTTTGGTGAACTTGGCTGCCAGACATATGTTTTGGTGAACTTGGCTGCCAGATGTATGTTTTGGTGAACTTGGCTGCCAGACGTATGTTTTGGTGAACTTGGCTGCCATACGTATGTTTTGGTGAACTTGGCTGCCAGATGTATGTTTTGGTGAACTTGGCTGCCAGATGTATGTTTTGGTGAACTTGGCTGCCATAATTATGTTTTGGTGAACTTGGCTGCCAGACGTATGTTTTGGTGAACTTGGCTGCCAGATGTATGTTTTGGTGAACTTGGCTGCCAGATGTATGTTTTTTTGTAACCTTGGTTACCTGATGTATTTTGTTTTTATTGTTTTTGTTATGACCTTGGCTGCCAGATATATGCTGTTATTGTTGTGAAGTGAATTATCTTTTTACAGTGTGATAAACTTCGTCTCTCTCTCTCTCTAGAAGTCTGTCTATATCTGTTTCAGTTCAAATATAAAACTATATTTTATCACGTCTATATATATATATATCGTTCTTTATTTACCGATATAACCACTTGTCTCTATCTCTCTAAAACGTCTCTCTGTTTCTCTCTCTCCCTCTCTCATTATATAAAATACATTCCAATATTCACACTTCTGAGCCATTAAATCTCTTCCTCACTCCTAAATTTACACACAGCTGAGTCATCACCTCCACCATCTTGCCTAAACTGAAGACTGCGGGGGGTGAGGTAATGAAAGATAGATAGATAGATAGATAGATAGATAGATAGATAGATAGATAGTTAGATAGATAGATAGATAGATAGATAGATAGATAGATAGATAGATAGATAGATAGATAGATAGATAGATAGATAGATAGATAGATAGACAGACAGACAGACAGACAGACAGACAGACAGAGACAAGACAGATAGATATTAGATAGAGGAGACAGATAGATAGATAGAGAGAAAGAAGGAATGAGTGAGATATCCTGACAGTAGGAGGTAAGATACGAGAGGAATTGCAAAGTGGAGGAAAATGAAAAAGAACCGAGAGAGAGAGAGAGAGAGAGAGAGAGAGAGAGAGAGAGAGAGAGAGAGAGAGAGAGAGAGAGAGAGAGAGAGAGAGAGAGATCAGGCAGACAATTAGCTATTGAGAGAAATACGACAGACTGACAGAAAACTACACACATAAGCAAGCGACAACCACCGAGAAAGAAAAAGAGAGAGAGAAATAGAGAGAGAGAGAGATACCTAAATGCCATGAGACGCTTGAAATCCTCACATGGTAAGAGAGACAAGATATTACAAACACTCGCCTTCCCTCTCACCCTCGTCACTCAACCCTGCAAAATACCAAAACAAATATAGACTCATTCTTTTTTACCTGTTGACGACTTTGTTCACTCACACGTATGACCCACACACACACACACACACACACACACACACACACACACACACACACATACACATTATCATCGGCTTGAATCTCTATCTTTCATACTAATTTCCACCATAAGTCGTATCTTCAGTGAAGGAAGGAGACCCCCTGTCTCTAAGGAGCAAAAAATTAAATTGAAGTCTAGTTCTCAGTAGACAGCAACATCCCACAAGCTAATGATATTGATATACTGTATATATATATATATATATATATATATATATATATATAGTATATATATATATATATATATATATATATATATATTATATATATATATATATTAATTAATCTACGACTCTCAACATGGGTTTACAAAGGGAAAATCTTGTCTAACAAATCTGCAACGTTTTTTAGGAAAGTCTTCGAGGTAGTAGATAATGACGAAAATTACGATGTTATTTACTTAGACTTTAGCAAAGCATTTGACAGAGTACCGCATCAGAGGCTTCTGAGAAAAATTAAGGCTCATGGTATCGAGGGGAAAGTTTTAAATTGGATAAAATCATGGCTCACCGATAGAACGCAGAGGGTCAGCGTAGATGGTGTTAAATCTGAGTGGGGCCGTGTAACCAGTGGGGTTCCCCAGGGGTCAGTACTAGGCCCACTCTTGTTCATAATCTACATAAACGATCTAGATACTGGGATCAGCAGTGACATAAGCAAGATTGCGGATGACACCAAAATAGGGCGGCAGATTAATTCAGGGCAGGATGCAAATGCATTACAGGAGGATCTAAATAAACTGCAGAGGTGGTCTGAAAAATGGCAAATGAAATTCAACACCAGCAAGTGCAGCGTACTTAATATTGGAAGAACAAATACTTATAATGTATACAGCCTTAACAACATCAACCTAGAGAAGTCGACTTGTGAAAGAGACCTAGGGGTACTTGTAAGCCCGGACCTTCGGCCTAGAAAACAGTGCGTTAATGTTCGAAATAAGGCAAACAGAGTATTGGGTTTTATATCTAGAAGTGTAAGTAACAAGAGTGCAGAGGTCTTATTGCAACTATATCTTGCGCTAGTCAGGCCGCACCTCAATTATGCGGTTCAGTTCTGGTGCCCCTATTATAGAATGGATATAAATTCACTAGAGTCGGTGCAGCAAAGAATGACAAAAATGATTCCGGGACTTAGAAACCTTCCATATCAGGAGAGGTTAAAGAAACTTAACTTGCATTCCCTAGAAAGACGAAGAGTGCGGGGAGATATGATAGAAGTATTTAAGTGGGTGAAAGGAATCAATAAAGGGGATATAGATAAAGTTCTTATAATATCCGAGCAGGATAGGACTCGGAGCAACGGATTCAAGTTGGATAAGTTTAGGTTTAGGAGGGAGATAGGAAGAAACTGGTTCACAAATAGGGTGGTAGATAAGTGGAACAAGCTTAGCAACTTTGTAGTAAGTGCGGAAACTCTGGAAAGTTTCAAAAGGAGGCTAGATAGATTCATGGATGATAGAGAGTGGTAGTAACTCTCGACAGGAGCTGCCATGCACAGGCCAACCGGCCTATTGCAGACTCCTTATTTTCTTATGTTCTTTTCTTATATATATATATATATATATATATATATATATATATATATATATATATATATATATATATATATATATATGTGGATAGGAGCAGGATAGAGGCTAGGACCACACACAAGTTCTGCCCTGCTAGTTTAGATTAGGTTTGCTTTGCTTTGCTTTGCTTCGGTTAAATTAGGTTAGGTTAGGTTTGCTTAGGTTAGATTAGATTGTTAGGTTTGGTTAGGATAGGTTAAGTTAGGTTAGGTTAGGTTAAGCTATAGTTAGGTTAGGCTAGGTTAGGTTAGTTTAGTTTGGTTTGGTTTGGTTAAGTTAGTTAAGTTATGTTAGGTTAGGTTAAGTTTTCCCTGCGTGACTCTCTCTCTCTCCCTCTCTGTCTTCTCTTGTTTATCAAATTTAACCTTTGCACATTAATAACTACATAATATACGTACGTATTCATTCATATCTACAGAGATGGAGATCCCACCTTTTGCAACAATAAACACGATATAATAACCACCAATTACAAGCAATCTTTGTGTTAGGCGCTCCATCTGCCAATTAGAAGTGCAACGATTGTGTGTGAATAAAATATTAACGATGTTATTATAGAGTCTAGTTCACTCCAGTTCAGTTTTATTCAGTTAAATCGCTACACAGGATAACAATGACTCAATATGTGTAGAGACAATAGAGGTATACAACGCAGCATGTATTGTATATAGACAAACAATACACAGAGAAGCTATATAAAACATGTACCGGTAACTATAGTGTTGGGTAATGGTTTATGGTAAGGCAATTCGACCAACGATCGTTAACAAGGACCCCGTTTCCTATAATAGGGAATAAACTGTTACAATTGAAGTAAAAGATGATAGTCAACAAAGGTGATTTAACTACTGGGTCATTAGGTAACAAGAATAAGGCTTAGTTTACTACAACAAACATATAATGACTAAAATATAATCCAACTCGTCCTAGTAAAATGATAACCAACTTAACCTAGACTAAGCAGATATAAAAATACTGAAACCATTGATCTATTTCACTGTAGACAATAATATGGGTCTATTTGTATAACAGCTCATGATGTACAGTTCCGGTCAGAACACTGGCGGTGAAGGGTGCATAGTCTGTTGTACCCTTCCTGGACGACAGGTCACTACGCCGACCCTCCTACCAACACACAGTGGAACTGGCAACGGAGAAGTGTGATTCGAACGAACACTCATCAAAAAAGAGATTAGAAGGATATTAATGTGAATATCGGCCAAGGTTACTGCTGATGGACGATTAAGGTTAATATCTCGTTTACTAGAGCAGAAATCTATAGTAATAGGAGTATCCATTTGAATATCGGAATACAATAGGGAAATAAGTTTCGAAAAACAATCGCCTTACGTGTGATTAACGGCAGCAGTGGAGCGAAAACAAAAATGGCGACAATCGCCTTAGTATGATTAGGGGGCAACAGTACTACTACGAAAACGATTAATAGCAACAATCGCCTTATGTATTGTATGCAGGCTGTCTCGTATGGCCTAATACACTGGACTATATTATACACTAAACATCAACAATTAAAACTTAAGACCAGATGCATTTCTCTGGCTTTATTGATTGTTGCTTTTTCAATATATTTCTATGCTTCAAAACCTAACCATGAACTACGATGCAGGAGTAGGCTCTTGTAAAACCTGTACTTGCTTCAGTCAACACTTCGTACTTGCCTCGGTGGCCTACTCAGCAATAAATAAATAAATAAATAAATAAATACAAAATCTGAAATGCCTGTATCAGATTTTCATTATTCCCGAGATAACCAAATACTTTTCTATATCGAAGTCATAATGTGTCTAATTTAGATTCGATCGTCTCTTACACTAAAAACAAAACATTAAATCATATTGCAATTATAAATGATAATATTCCCTGGTGTTACGGTCTTTTGAGACACTCGGTATAAATTTAACTGATACTGTACTCACTGATGGGCGGTGCATGGTGACTATCCCAGCAGGCAACGACTTAACACTAATTTTCCACATTTATCACACTAAAACCACCTTAATATCAATAAAAACATCACTCTCGTATTATTTTCCACACTCAGGATTATGACTGATGGCTGGAGTATGCGTACAATATGAGTGTTTACAATAACGTGTATTTAAAAAAAGTTTAGAGAGTGTGGATTAAAGTGACTGAGGCAAAAACCTGTATCACGGCTGGATTTTCCTTCTCGAAGTATTTTTCACCACCATTGCAGCTTCGATTCTTTTCACAGATTCCTTTACACGTTTTCCTTACACAAATATGGTATGAAAACACACTTAACAACAAAATGTGAGGAAATTTGAACGAAATCAACCTGACGCGTAACGACGATTGTGTGCTGGTAAACCTCCGCGGGTGCCGGGGGTTCTCTTTTACTTTTGACAAATACTATTTTCTTTATACTTCTTTATATACACATTAAAAATAAAAAAATAATAAAAAATTTGCAGTAATTAACATAAGAAGTTTAGATTAATGTAAAAGAATTAAATATAACGAAGAAAACATAACACCTTTCGAAAGTCATAAATCAATACATCGGCAACAAGTATGGCTCTAATTTACTTTGAATGGCTGATTAAATTAAAACCATACGACGATAACGCGCAACATAGTTTTCGCTTAAATAAATCATTATAATTTAAATGATTAGATAATTTTACAGTTTATAAACCCACAACGAATTCGCATACGCACGAATATCAATAATATAACTGGACTACCATCCTACCCCCTCCCCCCCGTCTCGGTATTCCCATCAAACATCCAAATTCACCAAAGAAATAAATAATGACAGATAGACACACGTATTTTAAATAATTACTTCATGAATAAACCTCAAGTTACGTGACAGTGATCCAAAACAACACCCTTCGCCCCCTCCACCTCCGCCACCACTTACCATACATCTTGCTCGCGTATGTAAATCAGTTATCCGGAACGAGAGTGAAAAACTTTAAGGAAGACAGATATATCCGGGAAAGGGTTCAATTTTGGGCTGTTGTGTACTTTTGAAGTCTGATAAATGTTCCTTCATTTATACTTTTAAGATACAGGTGAGACGATCTGTAATACTGTAATACGTTTAAAGTTTCCTGTGATGTACAATAGAGGAAACAGATACATAAGCTAGTACATGCTTATTAAAGAAACATAGGTGTAATAATTCCCTTCAGTTCGCAAGGAGACAGTGTGGCCGGCATGCACTCGATTCTTTCATTTCACCAACAGTAAAGTTAGGTACCTATTCACAGCTCGGTGGCCTGGGAATTCCCTGAGATCGACTATCGTCCCCATAGCACAGTAGGTGATGCTTTATCTACTCGGCCACCGCACACCTTAAGAACTAAATAAGGTTGGGTTAGTGTTAGATAAACAGACACACGGATAAACACATACAGAGAGAAACACACACACACACACTGCACACACACACACACATACACACAAACACATAACAGACGACCCAGCACCACAAAACCCCGCGGTTTGACACATCGTTAAAAAAGGAAAAACTGACCCCAAAAAAATTCAAGGATATAGAAATTGTTCGACGGTGAAAAAAAAATATCCAGATAATCCAATTAAATTTTAACTTAGCAAATCTCCCTTCACGTCTCCTGGGAAGAGAGAGAGAGAGAGAGAGAGAGAGAGATGACAATAACACTATAATATTGTATTTTTAATTTAATTTTTTCCAGAATTTTCCAGATATGGCTGTCAATTTTTTTTTCTCACCATATTTTTTATTTTATTTTTGAACAAGTTATCTGAAAATAGATCTTTATATTAAACTGTCGGAACACTGAAAACTTTATAACAATGGCAGCCTCTTCCCCCCTACCCCCTCCCTCCTTCACAAATTCCAGGAAGTGTTATGGAGAGGAAAGACAACAATACAACCTGTCTGGAGATTAATTCCGGGTACTGTTAACGAGAGATGAAAAATAAAACGTTGATTCACTTGATCTTAATATCAGGTTCTGTTACGGAGATGAAAAAAAAATTAAGTACGGTGTGAATCAAGTTTCTACATCCAGTTCATGTCATCGAGATACAAACAATAATTTAATTCATCTATGGTTTAATTTCAAGTTGTGTTATAGAGAAACAGAAGTGATTACAATTTAGTTCAAATATAGTTCAGGATTGTGTTATAAAGAAAAATACAATCAAATTAGTTTCCAGGTTATGTTATAAGGAAAAATACAATTCAAGCTAGTTTCCAGGTTGTGTTATAGTGGGTCAGAAACACCGGACAATGAGGCAGTTGGTGACCTTGGTGAGGGTGAAGGTGGAAGACTCATTAATTGGGTGATTATGAGGTGTAAACATCATGTGACGTCACTAGTGTTGGCTCAAACTACGACTCGGTAATTAAGTTTGTTTACGTGAGCTAGCAGCTATCTCCTCTCTCTCTCTCTCCCACCCTTCCTCCCCATTCCTCTGTACCTCTTCCTTCCTCGCCCTCCCTTTCTTCCCCCTCCACCTCTTCCTCCCTCTCCTCCCTTCATTTTCCTCCCTACTTTTCTCCTCTCCTCCCTCTTCCTTCCTCTATTTTCCTCCCTACTATTCTCCCTCTCCTCCCCATTCATCTCTACTATCGCCACTCCTATAATCCCAAACTCTCCTCCCCTCTCTACCTTCTTCCCCATCTCCCCCTCCCCTAACCTCTCCTCTCTTCCTCCCCATCTCTCTCTCCCTAACCTCTCCTCTCTTCCTCCCCATCTCTCTCTCCCCTAACCTTTCCTCTCTTCCTTCCCATCTTCCCCCTCCCAATCCCTCCCTCTTCACCCTATCTCCTCTAATCTTCACAGGTAAGTCAGGTGTGCGTCAATCAACACTCACCATACCTCTGCCACACCTGGAAGGATACCGTAACCCAAGGTGTCTCCTGAAGCCTAATCAACACCCGTAACACCGGACCACCTTAGTTCTCTCATAAATCTCAGCTTTGGGTCGTAAGAAAAATGTATTCTCTTTATTTTTAATTGTTGCTTGCCCACTCACGGAGCTTAGGTTCTTTGTCTACTCACGGAGCTTAAACTCTTGAAAATTCACCGAGCTTAAACTCTTGAAAATTCACCGAGCTTAACATTTTAGTCACTAATACAGTAATACCTTTCGACTACTCAGAGAGCTTAACCTATGACCATTAATAAAAACTTGACCTTTTAACGACTCGGACAGCTTAACCTTTTGACCATTCAGACAGCTAAGCCTTTCGACTACTCAGAGAGCTTAACCTATGACCACTCAGAGAGCTTAACCTATAACCAATCAGGGGGCATAATACAGTGACCAATATATATACGAGTCGTCAGCTAGAATCACAGTTACCAGAAACCTGTAAAGGAGGGATTGACTTAGACTCTCCACCAACACGTTTTCTTTAAGGTTAATAAACAAGAAAAAACATATTATAAAACCTATTGAAAACGGAAGCTACACCACGTTTAATTATCATAATATATAACTGGATGTGACGAAGGGTGATTATTCCTGTGATGTGATTTAAAAGTCGAAAACAACAATGCAATGATTGTTTATCACACCATAGCTTACATCCCAGAAGAAGACAACAGTAAGTAGAGGAGCAGCTGTCACCCACGTAAGTTGACACACCCTACAGTGACCTAACCCAGGAAAGGTCACGGCCACAAGGTACCTGAGTTAACCCGGCGTTATGACCATGTTAAAGAAACTCACCTGACCAAGACACACCCGGGTGGTAATAATTAGGAAGCATTACCGACCGGCGACATGACCTTGCACCTGGACAAACACAGCTGCCCAGATCTGACCCAAGAGAGGTCACGGTCACATTGACCCAGAGTTCTCGTCGCTGCGTCATTAGCTAACCCGGCGACATGACCGTATTACTCAAGAAGCTACCCTCCAGCCAGTACACCTGTCACTTGGACAGACACACCCAGATTAGTGACGACATCTTCCGGCTGGATATCTCCAATATAAGAGCCCTGCAGCTCTTTCCATGCGGGAAACGGGCCGCCTATAGGCAAAGGCCCGTGTCGGACTACGGTCCGACAATCTATACAACAACAACAACTTTCCATGCGGCATTTGGATCATTACTATAACAGGCAAGGGGCCGACAACTCCTCCCCAGAGGCAGACAGGGCAAGAGTCACGCTTGCCACTAGTCAAGGTCGAGACGGAGACTTCCCTCCCCAGCACCGAGTCTCCAGCTAGCAGTCTCCCATAGGAGACATAGTCCAGCAGCACCTGCAGCTTCCCCAGCCGCTGGGCCTCCCTCAGGTCACACGTGAATCATTGCCAGAGCAATCCATAAGGGTGAGTTACTTACGGTGGGAAGTGTATCCATTTCATGTTTGTGTCCGAGAGTCATTGTATAGTAACGTAAACATAATGATCTATTAATGTGCCCATGTCATTCAGTTGAGTAATAAATAGCTGTACTTAGAATTGGCATTTAGAAAAATTCCCCCCAAGAATATATATTACCAGCTGATCAGCCACACTACCAAACTTCCCCACTTTACATCCTCCTAATAATAATAATTATTAATACATCTTCTATCGAGATTATGCTCATTATAACAAGAACAACAAAAACAACAACAACAAAACAAGAACATCATCACCAAAAACAATAACAACAAAACCACCACCACCGACAAAAACAACTACAAAAAACGAAAAAAATATAAATAAACAAAAAAATAACAAAAACAACAACAAAATCAACACACTCAGACAATGTAGTTTAGAAAAATCACATTACCTGCGATATGTTAAGGTAAGATTAATGACCTATGGATAACTAATGAACCCAAATACGACATCTAACAGAGTAACTACCACTTGTCACAAATCCTTAATTGCTTATGGTATGGTCAGGTTAGGTCATGAATACATTACGTTACGATTTTTTTTTCACTTGTACTGAATAATTTTGAAGAGTGTATGAATAGTTTTGAAGTGTGTATGGATAGTTTTAAAGTGTATATGGATAGTTTTAAAGTGTGTATGAATAATTTTGAAGTGTGTAAGGATAATTTTTAAGTGTATGAATAATTTTGAAGTGTTTGGATAGATTTAAAGTACGTACGAATTGTTTTAAAGTGTGTACGAATTGTTTTGAAGATAGATAGACATAAATAAAAAGAAATACGTTGAAAGAGTAACATCTACAAATATAAACGAAGAAAAAATAAAATAATAAAATAAAATAGTAAAACAAATCACAAATTAAACCAAGAAGAAATAACTGAATGGCGGATTATTTTTATTTTTTTTCCCCCGCCAGAGTGAGCGTCGAGGACATTGTGTTGTCATGTTGAGGTGCGTTCGTTAACCTAAGAGGATTTGATATCGCCTTCACTTGCACGAACGACCCTTGGGAACTCGGTCTCAGTGGAGGATCTCCTTTATCTTTGTTTATTTTCGGTTGTATCTTTATCTTGGTCTTTATATTTGTTTGTTTTTATGTTTCTTTTTGTTCTTACAGTTTGTTTCTGTCTACCTGTCTTTTCTTATTCTCTCTTCCTGTCTCTCTGTTTATCTGTCTGTCGGTTTGCCTCTCTTATTCTCTCTTCCTGTTTGTTTATATTTCTCTGTCTGTCTGGCTGTTTCATACAAGCAATAGTATTTTAAGAGCTTTACAAATATAATAATAAAAAACAATAATAATCGCTATAATCGCCAAGAAAACATCACACACACACACACAGTAAATGATAAAGGGTGTTCTTGTTTTCGCGGTGCCTGAGAGCGGTTAGCGAGGCTTGTTAGCGAGGTTGTTATATAATGAAGGAAAGCGGCTTATGGTGTCCGTAGTGGTGGCGGGGGAGAGATACTGTACAGGCAATTGCATGCTAACTGGAAACTCTCTCTCTCTCTCTATCACACACACAAGCAATCAAGCAATCCTCCTAACTCCTACTCCTCCCTCTCTCTCTCTCTGTCCTTCACTGACCTGTTAACACGTAAGGAGAATCGACAGCCTTTCCCCTTGATTGAGAACAAGTGTCGAATACCTGTGACAGCTGCTCGGTAACTTTGGGACAGGTGTGTTCAATTATCACCTGTCTCTACCTGCCTGTCGTGATAATTATCTACTTAACGTCTATCTATCTATCAATCTATCTGTATTTCTAGTTGTCTATCTATTTAGTCACTTTCTTTTTCTCGATCTATCTATCAAACAAGTGTCTGATCTAAAAATTATATAAACAGTTTTTCTCAAGTAAATAATAACTTATATATCCATCAATCGACCCCAATATCAATTACTCTATACACCTGATCTATCCTATTACAGTTAATGGATCTACCAATCTATCCTAGTCTACTGAATCGCTACTTATCTATCTACTAATCAACTAACTCACACCTACAATAATGTATAGCTATAAATTTATCCTATTATCTATTCAATTCTATCCTGTCCTATCACAGCTTGAAATTTCTCAGAACACAGCAGGATATTCGCGGCGTAAAAGTGGAATTGAGAGAGGGAGTGAAATAGGGTGTAAGCGCCCATTTGTTTACGTCTGGGGAGGTGGGGGGCGCGTTTCGCCTCACTGGCTGCCGGACAACGCTGATTGGTTGCCGAGATTAAAGCCAGAGGAGCAGTGGGCCCTGATTGGATAACATATCGACTTTATTTACATTTCGTGTGGGTGCGTTCACTTGGGATGTGGAACTTAGATTTTTTTTTATCTGTTTTGTCTCTTCTTCTTTCTTCTTGGTGTTTTATTTGTTGTTGTCTTTATCTTATTTCTTGTTTCTCTTTGTATTATTTTATTTCTTCTTTTCTTCTTTTCTCTTAGGTATTCTTACTTTTCCTCTCTTTTTTTCGTGAATATAATTACATACATACATACATACATACATACATACATACTGTACATACATACATGCATACATACATACATACATACATACTGTACATACATACATGCATACATACATACATACATACATCAAACCATTAAGTTGCCATCTTCCTATCTGAGGGATGGCGACCACAACCCTCCACCTCATACATTTTCGACCTAGTGTTTATTAATCCTCC
Source organism: Homarus americanus (assembly GCF_018991925.1). NCBI lineage: Eukaryota > Metazoa > Arthropoda > Malacostraca > Decapoda > Nephropidae > Homarus > Homarus americanus. The sequence continues at coordinate 8,456,436 of NW_024726235.1, forward strand.
CATGTTATAAATCTCCCCTGGGGCCACAGCTGTTACTTCTACTCCTCCAAACTAGACATACGTAAATACATAATCATACGTTCATGTATATATTATGTATATCTGTCTGTATGTATGCATGGTGTTGGTCACTTCCCACAGAGGTTACGTATACAAATTGTGGGTCGTTTTCTATACAATATTAAGTATTATTTTCTTTTAATATGTTATTGTATAAATTAGTTTAGCATTATTGGTAATTTTTGGACTGAATCTTCCATTAATTATCCAATGAAAATGTCCAGATTACCCGTCAGTGAGTTGAGAATTACTGGGTTAGGTGAGGTTAGGTTAGGTGAGGTTAAGTTAGGTTACTACTTTATCTTCAGTTGTTTGCTCTCATCAATGTTTTTATTCTACTTAATTTTATGTACACGTATTTATATGATGTAAAAGTTTAATTCCCCTTTTAAGTATCGATATACATATATACATATCTACATACACATACATACATACATACATACATACATAAATACAGAAAGCAATCACAAAAGCCCCACCTTCACCGTCGCTAATTAAACAAGAAATAGCCTTTGAGCGACAAACCTCATTATTGTCCCTCTGGCAACGAGTAAAAAAAATCCCTCTTTATATACGACGTAAATAATCAGAACCCTCTGATGCCGTAGAATGTCTCAAAATTTGAAGAAAAAAAATTGCTTTAATGTCATAAAACTACCACCTCATTATAAGTGGTAAATGACATAAATCTACAAGCGTTCCAACAATACGAGTCGTGTCGGTAGATGAAAGTATTTGAATTTTAGCCTCAGCGCGTAAACAAACTAGAAATTCTCTATTAGACACCATTAAAAAATATCTAATAGCCCCATTAGTCCCTTTGGCATAAAAGAGGTAATGCATTAACCTCGTTAGCTCGTATCTATGACGTATTAAAGTAACTGTATCGGCGACCAATCAATGAGGAATTAGCTGGCCTGTTGTCGTTGTCATGGCAACCTGATACTAGTTTCCTCCTCCGCCTCCAGGTGGCACTACCAGGTGATTGTTATTATTAGTCGTACACGAGAAAAGTTTTTATCGTATGGCATCGCATCGTATCGCATCATGTGCTATATCGTCACATCCGTCATTATATTGCATCTTTTGTATTACATTGCATCGTCGCATCATCAGCACTATACCACATTGCGTTGTATCACATCTCATCGCATCGCATAGTGTAACAGCGCATTGTATCGAGTACACCGGTATTGAGGGTAATTAATAGATGGCCTTGCCGTCCTTAGTAAATTTTAAAGCCAGCTCATTCACCCAGGAAAAACAAGTTGTTATACACACTTGAAAAGAGTTATCGTACTTACTGAGTAAAGTTGTCGCACTAAAAGAACTGCGTCTGCACACTTCACCATGAGATCATCCTGGAGGTAATAAAGATATTGTATTAAGATTATGTTAATACTGTACACATGAATATATATTTAGTTTAGTGTGTGTGTGCGTGTGTGGGGGGGAGGTGTTGTGGTGAGTGTGTGTGTGTGCGTGTGTGGGGAGGTGTTGTGGTGGGTGTGTGTGTGTGGTGCGTGTGTGGGGAGGTGTTGTGGTGTGTGTGTGTGTGCGTGTGTGGGGAAGTGTTGTGGTGGGTGTGTGTGCGTGTGTGGGGAGGTGTTGTGTGTGTGTGTGTGTGTGGGAGGTGTGTGGTGTGTGTGTGTGTGTGTGGGTGTGTGTGTGGTGTGTGTGTGTGTGTGGGGAGGTGTTGTGTGTGTGTGTGTGTGTGTGTGTGTGTGTGTGTGTGTGTGTGTGTGGGGAGGTGTTGTAGTGAGTGTGTGTGTGTGGGGGAGGTGTGTGTGTGTGTGTGTGTGTGTGTGTGTGTGTGTGTGTGTGTGTGTGGGGAGGTGTTGTGTGTGTGTGTGTGTGTGTGGGGAGGTGTGTGTGTGTGTGTGTGTGTGTGGGGGTGTTGTGGGTGAGTGTGTGTGGGGAGGTGTTGTGAGTGTGTGTGTGTGTGTGTGTGTGTGGGTGGAGGTGTGTAGTGAGGTGTGTGTGTGTGGGGGAGGTGTTGTGGTGTGTGTGTGTGTGTGTGGGGGGTGTTGTGGTGAGTGTGTGTGTGTGTGCGTGTGTGGGGAGGTGTTGTAGTGAGTGTGTGTGTGTGTGTGTGGGGGGGTGTTGTGGTGTGTGTGTGTGTGTGTGTGCGTGTTTGCTTACATACATTCTGTAAATATATATTTCATGGTTGTCATATTTTTTAACAAAATATTTCACGTATATCGATACTGACAATAACATTTTTTCTTTTAGACGACAAACACATTCCTCAAACACACTGTAAGAGTTTCCTCGAGCGCGGGGAGAAGTAATGTACCGTATAACTAAGTCGGCCTCTTCAGGAAAATAAATAAAGATAGCGACTTCAAAATAAACAAGAGAGAAAATTAAAGTACTGAATAGATAGTTAACATATAACGATAAAAAAAAAGATTATTACGCGTACGGAGAGACAGACAGACAGACAGACAGACAGAGACAGAATTGCTGCAACACCCTCACCTCAGAACTCTCGGTCGCTGGGATAACATGGCCATCAAAACACGGACCGTAAATAAAGTGTTTATGGCCAGCTGGATTGTGTGTGTGTGTGTGTGTGTGTGTGTGTGTGTGTGTGTATAAAAAGCCTTCGATACACTAAGGGGCAGTATGGCCGGCACTGCATACTACCACCTTAAATTCCCCAACTGTAAAGTGAGGTACCCATTCCCTGCTGGGTTAACTGGGAGGGGGGAGGGGGGGACCTGTATTCTTCCCCGCACCTCACACTCACCATCAATAGGACTATAATTATCACAGGTAATGGTAAATATGCTGGATAATAAAAGTGTTAATAATGGTACTTGTCTGTTATCACTCATAAAACACTGCTTTTATTTTCAGCTTTTATTTTTTTTTACACATTTTTATTTCAATTTTGTACAGTGCTGTTTTATCATTTTATCTGACACTCGTTGTTAATATATTTAATGGCGACATTTTTAATATATATTTTTTTTGTTGACTTTATATATAAACAAACTATTCCAATTTTATTTATTTTCCTTTACTAATCCTATTTATTATCTTCTAACTATTCCCATATTCATAAACGCCACTAGTGCCTGTCTGACTGTCTTCATATTAGGACAGTAATTGGTGTATAGATATGGACCCTGTGTGTGTGTGTGTGTGTGTGTGTGTGTGTGTGTGTGTGTGTGTGTGCAGTAGATCATAAAAATACATCTTTACATACAGATATACAACATATATTCACACATCTGTGTATATTGTGTTGAGAGAGAATATTTATTTACATATTTCAAGCTTTCAAAGAGTTCAAGGTTCAGTTTAATACGTTAGTTGGGTTATATATACCTGTTGGAGCGGAGGCAGCGAGTCAGGGTAATTGAATTTCTCTATTAAAAAAGACTTCGTGGATTTAACTTCTAATGTAACTCTGGGTATGTCTCAACAAACTCGCTGAACTGTAGTGGATATTTATTTTAGTATAAGCGTAATGAAAGGATCAGGAAACTCAAGAAACTGTGGTAGATGTTCCGCGTAATGTAAGTCTAAGAAAGTAACATTAAACTGAAGAAACTGTGGTAGATGTTCAGCGTAATGTAAGTCTAAGGAAGTAACATTAAACTGAAGAAACTGTGGTAGATGTTCCGCGTAATGTAAGTCTAAGGAAGTAACATTAAACTGAAGAAACTGTAGTAGATGTTCAGCGTAATGTAAGTCTAAGGAAGTAACATTAAACTGAAGAAACTGTAGTAGATGTTCCGCGTAATGTAAGTCTAAGAAAGTAACATTAAACTGAAGAAACTGTGGTAGATGTTCCGCGTAATGTAAGTCTAAGGAAGTAACATTAAACTGAAGAAACTGTAGTAGATGTTCAGCGTAATGTAAGTCTAAGGAAGTAACATTAAACTCAGGGAATAGATTCGGCGTAGCAAAAAACAATCAATGAACTGAAGATACTGTGGTAGATGGTGTTCACCTGGAGATCGTGTTTGGCTCTGGTGAAGCGCTGGGATAATTGTATCTGATGCGTGAGTCAGAGAGAGAGAGATGGCAAAACAGAGAAAAGAAACAGAGAGAGAGAGATGGCAAAACCAAAAAGAGGCAGAGAGAGAGATGGCAGACAGAGAAGAGGCAAAGAGAGAGAAAGAGGCAGAGAGAGTTCCTTTCCCTAAACCTCAGTATTATTCATCCCTGTCTCACACTTTTCCTCATACGTCTTCCTCCTGATTCAAAACAATACATCATGTGTCTTTTCCTCTCCAGATATTCATTCAAACTCCGGAACCCGAGACACCTGAGACCGATTCGGGGGAGGGAGGTTTATCAGGCCACCCCCCCCACCTCCTCCCGCTCCACACCCCTTAACCCTCCTCCCCTCCCACACCCTTAACCCTCCTCCCCTCCCCCCACCCTCCTCCCGCTCCCACCCCTTCCTCCCGCTCCCCATAACCTCCCTCCCCCCACCCTAACCCTCCCCTGCCCCCCTAACCCCTCCTCCCCCTCCACACCCCTTAACCCTCCTCCCCTCACACCCCTTAACCCCTCCTCCCCCCCACCCCTTAACCCTCCTTCCCCTCCCACACCCCTTAACCCCCTCCTCCCTCCCCACCCCAACCCTGCCCTCCTCCCCTCCCCACCCCTTAACCCTCCTCCCTCTCCCACACCCCTTAACCCTCCTCCCCCCCACCCCCCCCCTCCTCCTCTCCCCACCCCCTTAACCCTCCCTCCCTCCCCACCCCTTAACCCTAACCCTTCCCCTCACCCCTTAACCCTCCTCCCCCTCCCACACCCCTTGCCCTCCTCCCTCCCCCACCCCTTAACCCTCCTCCCCTCCCACACCCCTTAACCCCTCCTCCCCCACCCTTAACCCTCCTCCCCCCACACCCCTTAACCCTCCTCCCCTCCCACACCCTTAACCCCTCCTCCCTCCCACACCCCTTAACCCTCCTCCCCTCCCACACCCCTTAACCCTCCTCCCTCCCCACACCCCTTAACCCTCCTCCCCCCACCCCCCTCCTTCCTCCCCCACCCCTTAACCCCTCCTCCCCTCCTCCTCCCCTCCCCACACCCCTTAACCCTCCTCCCCTCCCACCCCTTAAACCCCCCTCCCACCCCTTAACCTCCTCCCCCCCTCCCCACCCTCCCCACACCCCTTAACCCTCCCTCCCCTCCACACCCCTTAACCCCTCCTCCCCCTCCCACCCCCTAACCCTCCTCCCCTCCCTCACCCCTTAACCTCCTCCTCGCTCCCCACCCCACCCCTTAACCCTCCTCCCCTCCCACTTAACCTCCTCCCCTCCCCCCTTAACCCTCCTCCCCTCCCCACCCCCTTAACCCTCCTCCCCTCCCCACCCCTTAACCCTCCTCCCGCTCCCACACCCCTAACCCTCCTCCCCCTCCCCACCCCTTAACCCTCCTCCCCTCCCACACCCCTTAACCCTCCTCCCCTCCCACACCCCTTAACCCCTCCTTCCCTCCCACCCTCCTCCCCTCCCACACCCCCTTAACCCTCCTCCCCTCCCCCACCCCTTAACCCTCCTCCCCTACACCCCTCCCCCCTCCCACACACCCCTTAACCCTCCTCCCCTCCCCACCCCTTAACCCTCCTCCCCCTCCCCACCCCTTAGCCCTCCCTCCCCCCTCCCCCTAACCCTCCCCCTCCCACCCTTAACCCTCTTGCTCCTCCCTCCCACCCCTTCCCCACCCCACCCTCCCACACCCCTTAACCCTCCTCCCGCCCCAACCCCTTAACCCTCCTCCTCCCCTTACCCCCTCCTCCCTCCCTCCCACCCCTTAACCCTCCTAACCCCCTCCCGCTCCCACCCCTCCCCTTAACCCTCCTCCCCTCCCACAGCCTCCTCCCCGCTCCCACACCCCTGCCCCTCCTCCCCCTCCCACCTCCTCCCCTCCCCACCCCTTAACCCTCCCCCTCCCCACCCCTTAACCCCTCCTCCCTTCTTGATTGGGGATCAGGTTGAATCCCTGAGGTAAGAAAAGATTAAGAAGGTGTAGGAAGCAATTTAGGTGAACAGGTGAAAGGTGGAAAGTTATGAAGGTGCACACACACACACACACACACGCACACACGCACGCACACACACACACACACACACACACACACACACCACAAATACGCAGCTACGAAAAAATACCTGTAATGAAATAATATTGAGATAGAGATTAATTAACACACTTACCGAAATTAATCACAGGTAAAGAAGAGTTAATATTTGTAATACTTCAGATAGGAAATATTTAATACCATTGACACTGACTTCACTCTTACACAATGACAGCTGTAATTACTTAGGTGTTATTCTCTCGACAAACTTTCCACTTTTACTGTAATGGACAACTGTAATTACTGAGTGTGTTTGTATGTATGTCTGTGATGAAAGAGTTTGTTATTGTAACGAGTGTTGTTGATGTTTTAGTTATTTTTTTTATTATTATTATTATTATTATTATTATTATTACCTCTGTTAACGTTGTTGTTGTTAGTACTATCTATGACCATTATTATTATCATCGCTTTTTTAATTACCTTTTCTTAATTGATAGTAATTAATGGTTTCTTCCCAAAACTAAATTTTACGCGTTAGAATTGCGTCATAAATCACTCTTTAGTGTCCGCCTCGCCGTGACACCTGTCCCTCACACCTGGCTTTCACACCTGTCCCCCATACCTGTCTTTCACACCTATCCCTCACACCTGTCTTCCAAACCCATCTCTCACACATGCTTCTCATAACTGTCTCTCATAACTATCCCTCACACCTGTCTCTCATACCTGTCTTTCACACCTGTCCCTCACACCTGTCTCATACCTGTCTTTCACACCTGTCCCTCACACCTGTCTCTCATACCTGTCTTTCACACCTGTCCCTCACACCTGTCTCTCATGCCTGTCTTTCACACCTGTCCCTAAAGCCTGTCTCTCATACCTGCCTCACATACCTGCTTCTCACACCTGCCTGTCACACCTGTCTCACCCACCTTCCTTCACACCTGCTTAAAAATTCCGGCATTTCAAGATAATTAATAACGCTACTTTGAATCAACTTACAGCAGGAAACGCAGCTCATATCATAATACAGGTGAATAGACAGTGTAAAAAAAAATATTTATATATATAATCTCCAGAAATGTAGAATAATGACCTGTTTTAAATATATCATAAACTGGTAACAAAAATATGTTGAATTAAAATCATTAAATCTCTGCTTTTGTTTTCAGTTGGTGGACTGTGAAAGTGATTACCATATTGTTAGCTGAAACTATTGGCTAATTAGTTGTTACCTCTGTGTGTGTGTGTGTGTGTGTGTGTGTGTGTGTGTGTGTCGGTCGGTCACATTGGTAATAATCAGAACATTCAATATATCGATAATATATTAACTAGGATGATCCGTAACCTTCCTGTATATTATATGAGGTCAAGAGATCAGAGGGCAGTGTGTGTGGGGGGGGGGGACGGGGGTCCTGGAATGGGTATGGAAAGGCTTGAATGGGTTCTGGAAGGTACTGGATGGGCCTGGAAACAACAATTAGCAGGACTCAATCACCATAACCTAATGATTGACCTTTTGACGTCATCGACACACTAATGCTCCCTGTGTGACGTTTATTAATCTCTCCCACGTAAATTGGCTTCATCCACCAACCTAGGCTCATCCACCTACCTGGCCTAATCCACCTACCTGGTATCATCCACCTACCTAACCTCATCCACCAACCTGGGCCCATACACCTACCTGACCTCATCCACCAACCTGGGCCCATCCACCTACCTAACCTCATCCACCAACCTGGGCCCATCCACCTACCTGACCTCATCCACCAACCTGGGCCCATCCACCTACCTGACCTCATCCACCTACCTGGGCTCATCTACCTACCAGGCCCCACCCACCTACCACACCTCATTCACCTACGTGACCTCATCCACCTACATGGGCTCATCCACCTACCTGGCATCACCCACCTACCTGGGCTCACCCACCTACCTGACCTCATCTACCTACCTGGCTTCACCCACCTACCTGGCCTCACCCACCTACCTGGCCTCACCCACCTACCTGGCTTCACCCACCTACCTGGCCTCACCCACCTACCTGGCTTCACCCCCTACCTGACCTCATCTACCTACCACAAAACTGCCCACCACCCACACCTACCTGGCATCATTCCACCTACCTGGCCTCACCCACCTACCTGATCTCACCCCCAGCTACCTGGCCTCACCCACCTACCTGACTTCATCCACCTACCTGTACCCACCTACCTGGCATCATCACCTACCTGGCCTCACCCACCTGCCTGACTTCACCCACCTACCTGGCATCACCCACCTGCCTGGCCTCCCACCCACCTACCTGGGCTCCTTACACCTACCTGGCATCACCCACCTACCTGGCTCACCCACCCTCCCACCCACCAGCATCACCCCACCTCACCCCAGGCTCACCCACCTCACCACCAGAAGCCCACCCACCTGCCTGAAGCCCCACCCCACCTACCTGGCCTCACCCACCTGCCTGGCCTCCACCCACCTACCTGGCATCGTCCACCTGCCTGGCCTCACCCACCTACCTGGCCTCACCTTACCTACCTGGCTGTCCACCTACCTGGCCTCACCCCACCTGCCTGGCTTCCTGCCCACCTGCCTGGGCTCACCCACCTACCTGTTCACCCACCTGCCTGTTCACCCACCTGCCTGTTCACCCACCTACCTGGGCTCACTTACTACTACCTGTTCACCCACCTGCCTGAGCACCCCTTACCCTACCTGACCTCCACCCACCTGCTTCACCCACCTAACCTGGCATCACCCACCTACAGCCTCACCCACCTGCTGGCATCACCCACCTGCCTCCAGCTCACCCACCTACAGCCCACCCACCTACAGCTTCACCCCACCACCTGGCCTCACCCACCTACCTGGCCTCACCCACCTACCTGGCTTCACCCACCTACCTGGCTTCACCCACCTACCTGGCTTCACCCACCTACCTGGCTTCACCCACCTACCTGGCCTCACCCACCTACCTGGCCTCACCCACCTACCTGGCTTCACCCACCTACCTGGCCTCACCCATTCACCCCCAGACAAGAGAAAAAAAATCACCCTACGACATTTTGAGAATCGAGTTACCTTAATTAACATCGATCAGCTCCAGGTGCGTGAAGTCGATAGATAATGATAGATAGATAAGTGAATAGACAACAGCGGATAGATAATAGACAGATGATGGATAACAAAGAATAGATAGCGGATAGTAATTAATGAAGAATAGATAGTGAATAGATGAAAAATAATGAATAATGGAGAAAATAAAAAATGAAAGATGAATAGAAGAATAAATAGCGAATAAGAAATAAGGAAAATACGATACATAAATACACAAAAGAATGAATAAACAGCAAAACCAAACGAAACAAAGAGACTAAATAGAAAATAAGAAAGACATAACAAAGAAAAATAAGATGAAATAGAGAAATAGTTAAATAAATGGATAATACACAGATAGTTAATAATAATAGATGATGGATAGGCAGATAGATAAGGACATTTGTAAATAGTAATAGTAGCAATGACGTCAGAGTACTAGTGAATAGGTGGTAAGGTAATGGAGGTGTTTGTAAATTGGTCCTCTGTAATGGGATATAAATTCCTGGATGTGATTGTGTGTTTATCAGGAATAGCTATGTTATTTTAGTGTTCTTTCGTGTTATTTTATGTTTTTTGTGTTATTTTGGTGTTATTCTGTTATTTTACTGTAAATTTGATGTTATTTTAGTATTTTTATCTGATGTTATTTGATGTTATTTTAATGTTATTTGATGTTATTTTATGTTATGTCAGTATCTTGTTATGTTATTTTGGTGTTATTGTATGAATGTGATTTCAACAGTCAACATAATCAACACATTCCTGCTCCTCAATCAGCAGATCTCTAGAGCATGTGTGTACGTTTCTCTTTATGTGTTGTGTGTTTCCAAATACTCACCACAACTACCACCACCATCCATCACCACCACTACCACCACCATCCATCACCACCACCATCCATCACCACCACCATCTATCACCACCATCCATCACCACCCACCATCCATCACCACCACCATCCATCACCACCATCCACGCCACCACCACCACCACCATCTACTCACCACCACCACCACCCATCCATCACCACCACTACCACCAAATTACCATCACCACCACCACTACCACCACCATCCATCACCACCACTACCACCACCATCCATCACACCACCACACCACCACCATCCATCACCACCATCCACCACACCACCACCACTACCACTACCACCACCACCTCCACCACTGCCCACCACCCATCTATCACCACCATACCACCACCATCTATCTACTCACCACCACCATTCACCACCACCACTAACCATCCATCCACCGTACCACCACTACCACCACCACCCACCCATCCGTCACCACCACTGCCCACCACCCGTCTATCACCACCACTGTCACCACCACCATTGCCGCACTGCCACCATCCATCACCACCACTTACCACCACCATCCATCACCACCACCACTACCACCACCATCCATCACTGCCACTACCACCATCCATCACCACCACCATCTATCACCACCATCCATCCGCTACCACTACCACCACTATCACCGCACTGTCGCCACCACTACTATCACCGTTTCCACTCACCACCACTCCACCACCATACCACCACACCATTCATCACCACCACTACCACCACCATCCACACCACCACCACCCACCACCACCAACCACCACCACCACACCATCCATCACCACCACTACCACCACCACCATCACCACCACCACCACCACCACCCACCCACCACCACACCACCACCACCACACCACCATCCATCCCACCACCACCACCACCACCATGCCGTCACCACCACCACACCGCCACCACCACCACCACCGTCATCCCACCACCATAATCCACTACCACCACCATCCATCCACCACCACTACCACCTCACCACCACCACCACCTCACTACCACCACCACCACCACCATCCATCACCACCACTTCAGCCACCACCATCCATCACCACCACTACCACCACCATCCATCACTACCACTACACCACTACCACCATCACTGCCACCACCACCATCCATCACCACCACTACCACCACCATCCATCACCACCACTACCATCACCATCCACCACCATCCATCCACACCACAATCATTACCATCATTACCCTCTATCACACCTCACCTTATCTCTCAACCTCATCACCAGCCACCTTCACCACCACCCTCATCACCACCTTCACCACCACCTCATCACCCACCTTCACCACCACCCTCCCCACCACCACCATCAACACCAGCAATATCACCCCTCCAATACCTCCCTCACCACCACCGCCACCATGTTACACCGCTAGGCTGGCCCACGGCAGACAGGTGAGGCATGGGTGAGACGTGCCAGCGAGGATTACGCACCCCGCCACACAAGGGAGCCCCTCCAGCTTTCCGCAGATCCCCCGATGGTGACTGTCGCACGCGGCTGACAGCGACTCCCTGCGGCAACTCTAAGGATTAAGTGTTCAGAGGTGGTGACAGAGATGAAAGAGATGGGGATGGACAAGGAAGAAGATGCGGATAGACAGAGGCGCGAAGCCAGAAACAATTAACATACAAAACAACGGCCAAAGCCAACACGATCAGTAAACAAACACGACCACAAAAGAAGGTAAACAAACTATATAGGCCTCACCGCCACCCCCACCCTCCACACCCCCACTCCCACGCCCCTCCCACCCTCCCACACCCCAAATTAAATAACGAATGTCAAGATGGGTAAAACAAATTAATAATGAATAAACACAATTAATAATGAATAAACACAGAGCGAAAGTACACAACGGATTAATTTTTTTTTACGTAAACAAACCAACATTTTTACATGAATTTATATAAAGTATAATTTACAGTTTCCTCTCATGTTATTTCCACCGTAATATTAAAGGAATGTTATATTTTTTTTCTTTATTCTGTTTTATTTCTTGTTTTCTATAGATGTGTTAATGTGATTTATATGTATGTGTATATGTATGTGTGTATGTATATGTATGTATATGTTATGATGTTGTGCTAAATAAAGATAACTGCGATTATTTTATATATATATATATTTTTTTCGAGTACGAGAATCATATTACGGACTATAACATAACATAACTTTCAAGGTTTGGACAACTTTATATAATGTCTCTCTCTCTCTCTCTCTCTCTCTCTCTCTCTCTCTCATTTCCCTCACTTCTCGCTTCATCCCTTCCCTTGCCTCTCACTTTCCTCTGTGTCATCGTTCCTTAATAAAATAAAACTCATTTTCTGTGGAGTTGCTTCCTACTTATGCCATTATTATGTCATTATTGAATTTCCCTGTGGGTATTTTTCCTCCTCCGTTCTCTCTCTTCCTTCCTTCCTCCTTTCCTCTCTTCTCCTTTCTTCATTTTCCATGTTTTCCTTCCCTTCCTTCGTTTCCCCTTCCCTCATCTCCTTTGTATCTTTGTTTCCCCTCTTCGCTTTCTTATCTTCTTTCCTCTCCTTTCGTCCACCTCTTCGTTACCCCATTCACTTTATTATCCCTCATCTGTCATTCCCTTCTTTCTATCCTTTATTTATTCTTCTTTACTGCCTACCTCCTTCCTCTTCTTCCTCTCCTCCTCTGCCCTACTCCTCCCCTTTTCCCTCTCCTCCCCCTTCTCTCTTCCTCCAAATTCTCCTTCTTCCTCCTCCCTTCTCCTCTCCTCTCCTCCCCTTTTTCCCTCTCCTCCTCCTATCCTCTCCTCTTCTCTCTCCCTCCTCCTCCTCCTTCTCCTCCACTACCTCCTGACTTAAGATGCATAAACCACTAAGCTGTTACCGCGATCACACACACACACACACACACACACACACACACACACACACACACACACACACACACATAATATGATGGGAAATTAGAAGGAGAAAATTAAGGTGAAGTATACAGTAATAAAGACAAGATGCAATTCAGATGTTGCTGTAAGGAAATGAAATTCGTCGACTGGCTGACGAAATCAGTGTTGGTAACTTGACGTGTGTTTGGAAATGATGCAAATTGTTTTGTTTGTTTTTTCGTGTTTTTTTTTTCTTGTAAGATGGAATATTTTTTTTTTTTTACGGATGGTTCGTATAAATAATTTTCTTTCTAATCAATCTATCTATCTATCTATCTATCTATCTCTCGGTCATTCTGTCTTCCTGTCAATTTGTTAGTCTGTTTGTCTCTCTTTCTCGTTCTGACTAACTCTCTCTATCTCTCTCACTCATTCTGTCTGTCTGTCTTTCTGTCTGTCTTTCTCATACACAATATATATTTATGTTCTTATTGTAGAAAAAAATAAGAAGACTCAAAGTAAGAGGAAATGAGGTTTATATCACTGAGAGAATATGATAAAGGAGAGAGAGAGAGAGAGAAAAGACAATAATAGAGAGAGAAACAAACACAGAGAGAATGAATGAGAGAAAAACAGAATGAGAGAGAGATGGGAGGACAAACAGACAGAATAAGTGAGACAGAGAGACAGACAAACAGAATGAGAACGAAAGAGACAGGCAGACAGAGAGAAAATAAGAAAGACCGATAGAGCCAAAGAGACAGAATGAGACACAGACAGACAGATACACTGAAGCATATACAGTTAGAGACATAGACAAGGACAAAAACAGAGAGAGATACAAACGAAGGCGCTTAACACATCATGGAAAAAGTCAACATAAATTAGCTATGTTTACCCCCCAACGTTTGGTCAAAGAAAATAATTTTTTTTTTCACCATCAACTCAATTAACTTTCAGAACAAATTAAGTTTCCGTTTGTTTTTATTTATTATTTTTTCTCAGAATTCACCTATGATCCTGTTGTGTGTGTGAGAGAGAGAGAGAACATAGAAAATAATAGAAAAAAGACAGAGAATAAGAGAAAGAGATAATAAGAAAGAAAGAGAGAGAGATGAAGAAAAGAGAGGGAGGGAGAAAAACAAAATAGAGACGAAAAACAGAGAAAAGAGAAAGACACATAGAAACATAAAGAGAGAGAGAGAGAGAGAGAGAGAGAGAGAGAGAGAGAGAGAGCCACTGCCATTGAACTTGCCTAGCTTACACTACAGACGGGCAAGGGGCGACCTAATTGAGGTGTATAAGCATCTCAGGGGACACTACTCAGTCGAGTGTCCTTACTTGGAGCTGGCGGACGCTCGACCCACAAGGGGTCTCAGCTCAAGATCGAAGCAGCCGCAAGTTCAAAAAACTGTGAGGGCAAACATTTTCGGAGTGAGAGTTGTGAACTCTTGGAACAATCTACCAGAGAGTGTTGTGACGGCACCGAGTGTGAGCTCTTTCAAGACCAGACTTGACCAACACTGCAGCAGGTTCAGGTACATTCAGGAGCCGGTGCATGCCCAGTACTTGCCAACAGTGCGTAACAGAGATGTGACAGATCGCCCAAGCGGCTAACGAGCCGATCAGTGGTGAAGAGGATAAAAGTAAAAAGTATTGCTACACACTTTAACACAAACATCCAAGACATTTCAACGTAACAAAGAATAAACACAAAATTAAAATTAAAATACAACATTACAAAGACCAACCTGACGAAGATATAAAAAAAATTAAAATAAATATAGTTAGCCTCTGTGATGTTTGCTTCTTGTTTCGTTATGTTCTGAATAAATTTGAGTCAGGGAAGAGTAATTTACCAGGCAAATCTTCTCTTGGTAGTGTTGAACGATGTATTTTATGTCCACAACACACACAGGTAATGAAGCCAAGCAGTCATGCAATATAGCCAACTTATATATACAAGAAATATAGCCGAATTATATAGCCAAATTATATATAGCCAAGAAATATAGCCAAATAATATCGTTAGTGTATGTAGCCAAGAAATTAAGACAGGTGGTGTAGCAAAATGATTAGCTACTTGATATAGCAAAGTAGCAAAGTCATATAATATAGCCAGGTAATATAGCGGAGTCATATGACCATGTAATATAGATGAGTCCAGTTAATATAGCAAGAGATATAGCTTGATGATATACCCACATGAGAGAGTTACACTATACAGGTATACCCAGATTTTATATTCAGGTACTCGAATATACCCAGAATATTTACCCAAAGACTCTCCATATATTCAGGTACTCTGTTATACCCAACATACTGTATATACCCAAATATACTCAAATATACTCAAACAAATCACACAAAAAATACCTCAACTTCCGCCACATTTTATATCAGATGAAAAAATAAATATTAAATAATTTTTATTGCTCCGAGAAAGTCATAAAATATTTGCAATGATATTTTTTTCTGTCGATGTATCAGTTACTGGTGGAAGCTTTTAAAGGCGAGGGTCTTATTTTTACCCTAATTACTGTAGTCGTTTGAGTTAGATATTGTATTTATATATGTTTTTGTTTGTTTGTTTGATGTTAATGGAAAGTGAGGATAGATTTTCTTTGTGGGATTACTCGCATTAGTTTATT
The DNA here is from genome assembly GCF_018991925.1 of Homarus americanus. NCBI lineage: Eukaryota > Metazoa > Arthropoda > Malacostraca > Decapoda > Nephropidae > Homarus > Homarus americanus. The sequence continues at coordinate 8,472,068 of NW_024726235.1, forward strand.
TTCTTTTTCTCTTCCTCCTTCTCCTTCTTCCTCCTTCTTCTCCTTCCTTCTTCTTCTCCTTTAAGTTCTTTTCATATTCTTGATTGTTATTTGACAGAACAAGGTAAAGTAGGATGCAAAACAAAGAAAATATTACTCACAGGTGTATGTGTGTGTGTCTACGTGTGTGTGTGTGTGTGTGTGTCTACGCGTGTGTGTGTGTGTGTGTGTGTTTCTGTGTCTGTATCCCTACGTCTGGGCCCGTGTGTGAATAAATTAATACCGAAAACCTGCTAAAATCAAACGCCACCAAATCCTTTCAACAACAAGTTCAACGATCCACTTCAGCCCAGTCGGCCCCTCCACCTACCTGCGATGATTCAGTAAACACATTACACCTTTGTTACCTCAGTCTCTCTCTATCTCTCTCTATATATACTTTAGAACCAGGTGTGTGTGTGTATAGTTAATGAAAACGGTCTATGTCTACAATGTATACCTGCATTGTCTCTATACATGGTGAACTGTGTATATTAGCTGTGCTGATTATACATTCTAATTTATTGTATATTTCTACGGCGAATTTTACTGAATAAATATCTATCTATTTATGTATCTCTCTCTCTCTCTCTTAGTCGTCGAAACTGCAGGTCGTGTGGACGGCGGGAAGGGAAGGGAAGGGAAGGGAAGGGAAGGGAAGGGAAGGGAAGAGAGAGAGAGAGAGAGAGATATGATGAAGGAAGACAGGTGAGACGCCCACAAAAACACAGGTTAATTAAGTTGTTCAGAGTATCAGGACCTTTGCCCTCACTCGCTTTGTTTTTCCAGCCTCTGAAGGTTAAATTCTAAGTGTACTACAGCTCATAAATTTCTAAGTATACTTCAGCCAATAAATTTCTAAGTATTGTAGCTATATTACAATCAATATATACTAAGTGTACTGCAGCTAATAAATATCAACCAATACATTTCTAAGTATTGTGTATTTCAACCAATACATTTCTAAGTATTCTATATTTCAACCAATACATTTCTAAGTATTCTATATTTCAACCAATACATTTCTAAGTATTCTATATTTCAACCAATCAGCTTCTAGGTATAGTATATCTCAACCGATAAATTTCTAAGTAGTGTATATTTCAACCAATAAATTTCTCAAGTCTTGTATATTTCAACCAATAAATTTATAAATATACTACAGCTAATAAACATCTACTATACTGTAGTATTACATTCAAATTTAGACAAAAATACAATATACAACATTAGAATAAAGAATACTCTCCCTATACACATACAATAATACAACACTATACAAATTCAAGTCACTGATACAATATTACGGGAAAAGTACTCCCAGCATACATACTATAATCATACAGCAGCCGTGTCCTATTAAAAAAAGTCAGAAATACAAGTTTGTGTATGAATGACCCGCTATACACAGAACAATACAATACCACTATACAATGTCACGTTATAAAGAGGCCTGAGTGTGTGTGTGTGTGTGTGTGTGTGTGTGTGTGTGTGTGAAAGAAAGAAAAAGAAAGACAAGAGCGAAGAGAAAGAGAGAGAAAACGAGAGAAGGAAAAAGAAAAAGAGAGAAAAATAAAAAAGACAAACGAGAGAGAGAGAGAGAGAGAGAGAGAGAGAGAGAGGGAGTAGAGAACACAGGGTTACAATTTTCACCTATAGTATAAAACATAACACGTATACGCACAAGTTAACACACCCGTTGTTACTTGTGTGAAAAATGGGACACAAATTGTCGACACATGTAGCCAGTTGCCCAAAGTTGTGTGGGTGAGGTGGCCAACGTAAACAAACTAACTGTGACAATATAATTTTTTTTCTTACAGTTGTCGTTCACTGTAAAAAATAACAAAGAAAAAAAAATAGTGAAGTAATTTCTTTCCTTTTATCGTTCACTGTAAAAAATAACAAAGAAAAATGGTGATGTTATTTTCCATTTATGTCGTTCACGGTAAAATTAACAGGAAGTAACATGGTTATTTTTTTTCCTTTGTACATTTTAACATTCGTTGGGTTTAGAGGTGTAATATTTTGTGTTGTATAAGACTGGTGATGTTATTATGCATTACTGCGGTTCAACAACTAATAATGCCATTCAGTTCTTTATTTGTTATGTTATACGTTATGTTATGTGTTGTTATGATGTGTTGATATGTTATGTTATATGTTGTTATGTTGTTATGTTATGTAAGATGGTCTACTGAAGAAGGTAGCCGATAGAGTCAGGTGGTCGTTGAAAGGAAAAATCTCATAATCTCTGTCACAAACACTTTTTCCCCCCCCCAGCAGCAGGAGTTATTGCGTGCAGTGAGCGATAGTGGTGTCTGCCGCCTTGGTTCCAATAGTAAGACTTCAGCACCAACACTGCAACGCGCTATTTATAACACAGTAACCCATAGTGTACGTGGCAGACACCCTGGGGGCGTAACACTCGTTTTCTCTCAAGTAAACGAGATATATGATCATGGTGCCTTTGTGTATGATCGTGTGGGCACTTTCTTTATCTTTCTTTCTCTTAGTCCTTTCCATTCCTTTTCTTCTTATCTATCTATCTATTTGTCTCCCTCTCCAATACCTTTACTAAGTCGAGGAATAATAGAATATAAGTGAACGCCCATCCAACAAAGCCTCGAGAGAATGTGGATCACACCTGCCGTATACTGATCACAAAAGACTCCAGCTGTGTCTTACAATTCACACGCTATAAAAAAAACTATTATTAACTGTATACCGATCAAGGATATATAAATTGAATTGAGGATAGATATACTGAATAGAGATAGACATTATATAATAGGTTAGCCTCGTCTAGAAAGTAAAAAAATAAGTTTACACGGGTGAACTTAATTAGTTACCTTTAGCTACTTAACAATAAGAGCAGGGCCGGATTAAGCTTAATAGGGGCCTGAGGCACAGATCAACTTGGGGCCCCCTACCCTCAAGGTATATATAAATAACAAGAACAAAATATACCCAAATTTATCAATGATTTCATCAATATTAAGTTTCTGCAAAATAACACATTCAATGTTCATAAGAGACAGAAAATTGAGACTTTGCTAGGACATCGTTGAAAGAAGTTCATGTTTTATACGCTTCAACTTCGAGAATGTTTGGATTTGGGGGCCCCTTAGAGCCGGGAGGCCTGAGGCCAGTGCCTCAAGTGCGTCATGGTTAATCCGGCACTGAATAAGAAACTATCCTTACAAGTACAGTACAGTATAATAACATAAGAACATAAGAAAATAAGGAGTCTGCAATAGGCCGGTTGGCCTGTGCATGGCAGCTCCTGTAGGGAGTTACAACCACTCTCTATCGTCCATGAATCTATCCAGTCTCCTTTTAAAACTTTCCAGAGTTCCCGCACTTACTACAAAGTTGCTAAGCTTGTTCCACTCATCCACCACCCTATTTGTGAACCAGTTCCTTCCTATCTCCCTCCTAAACCTAAACTTATCCAACTTAAATCCGTTGCTACAAGTCCTATCTATATCTCCTTTATTGATTCCTTTCACCCACTTAAATACTTCTATCATATCTCCCCGCACTCTTCGTCTTTCTAGGGAATGCAAGTTTAGTTTCTTTAACCTATCTTGATATGGAAGGTTTCCAAGTCCCGGAATCATTTTCGTCATTCTTCGCTGCACCGACTCCAGGGAATTGATATCCATTCTATAATAAGGGCACCAGAACTGAACCGCATAATCGAGGTGCGGCCTTTGAGACAGTGATACATAGAGGCTTCTTTCCTCGTGTCACCTTGCTAAGCCAATTACGTATTATAAAATGTTTTAATTAAATAGTCATCAAGAACTTATGTTAGGCTCGTCTCAGTCAAGTTTGCAGTTACAAGTACACCTGTAGTAATGTATTTTGGGGGGACGTGACCCTGAATGTTTGTGGCTCGCTGATTGGTGGGGTGTTACATACGCGTTGATTGGTGGATTGTTTCATACTCGGTGATTTGGTAGACTGTTATACACGCTATCACTGTGATTGGTGGAGTATTAGACTATTTCATGTATAGTACTGTGATTGGTGGACCGTTTCATACTCTGTGATTAGTGTTGTGTTTGAAGCTCTGTGATTGGTGAACTGTCACTGTAGATTTAGAGACTTCAAAATATGAGCTGTTGCGAGAGACAGACAGAGGCATAAAGAGAGAGAGAGAGAGAGAGAGAGAGAGAGAGAGAGCATAGCAGAAAAATACCAGGTAGGCAAAAACCTGATTAACAAAACATTAAAAATAATTTGAAGAAAGGGAAACGTGTTTAAAAATGAAGACATAAAAACAAGTAAAAAAAAAATTCTTGGGAGAATAAGTTATAGAGTGAAGAAGGTGGGTGAGATTGGCGCTGTGGAGGGAACTATACAATGGGGGGGAGGGGTCAGGGGAGGGGTCAGAAAGGGGAGGGGTCAGGGGAGGAGAGGGTGGGGTCAGGGGAAGGATGGGGTGGGGTCAGGGGAAGGAGGGGAGGATGGGGTGGGGTCAGCGGGGAGAGGAGAGGAGGGGGTTAGGGTCAGTGAGATAGAGAGAGGAGGGGGGTGAGTCTCCGGGTTGAATCTCCAGTGAAAATAATGCCCAGGGAGTGACAGCTTCAACATAACGAGAGACACCATTAGGTTTTCAAAGGGTCCTTCAGGATACTGTCTGGAGCTCTGGGATGTTGGTAAAATTTTGACGTTTTTCTGAGACCAACTGTGAGTCACGTGCGTTTCTCTTATGGTCTGTTTACTTCAGTCAGCTGATTGACGACTGTGTTCCTTATGTGGTTTATTTACTTCTATCAGCTGATCATCAAGGTCTTCTTATGGTTTGTATACTTTAGTTAGGTGAATATTATGTATTCAGTACATAGTTTGTGATCTACAGTTGACTAATAACATAAATTGTGCTTTTTCTAATTATAATTCCTTTTATCTTTAGGTTTTATACACACGAGTCTGGAACCGAATAAAACAAAATCTGTTTTACTCATTTTTCTCATATTTCTTTAATGACCGTCACATAATGTACACATTTTCTCCTTCTCGTGTACAATATGAGACACTGTGAAGTAAGTCATTAGTCCTGAGACAAACAAACTCTACGGGAAAAGTAATTATTTGATAGATATATAAAAACGATAACTATGGGGAGGATTAATTTCTTCAACAACAAAAATAATATTGCAATTTACTGTTTAAGACTAGAACCCGCCAGACAGGGCCAGTACAGGGCGTAGAGGTTATGCTGTTGTGTAGGGTGATCAACATGAGGTGAGGTCAACCTGGACTTGTAATGATATCAATGGGGTCAAACTGTAATTGAGTTAGTACAGTGGGGTTAAACTGTAAATGAATTCAACATGGTGGGGTCAACTTGTGGGGGACTCAACTTGTATCTGCGAGCGTTCAGACATAAGAACATAAGAAGAACATAAGAAAATAAGGAGTCTGCAATAGGCCGGTTGGCCTGTGCATGGCAGCTCCTGTCGAGAGTTACTACCACTCTCTATCATCCATGAATCTATCCAGCCTCCTTTTGAAACTTTCCAGCGTTCCAGCACTTACTACAAAGTAAAACAGTTCCTTCCTATCTCCCTCCTAAACCTAAACTTATCCAACTTAAATCCGTTGCTCCGAGTCCTATCCTGCTCGGATATTATAAGAACTTTATCTATATCACCTTTATTGATTCCTTTCACCCACTTAAATACTTCTATCATATCTCCCCGCACTCTTCGTCTTTCTAGGGAATGCAAGTTTAGTTTCTTTAAGCTATCCTCATATGGAAGGTTTCTAAGTCCCGGAATCATTTTCGTCATTCTTCGCTGCACCGACTCCAGTGAATTGATATCCATTCTATAATAAGGGCACCAGAACTGAACCGCATAATCGAGGTGCGGCCTGACTAGCGCAAGATAGTTGCAATAAGACCTCTGCACTCTTATTACTTACACTTCTAGATATAAAAACCCAATACTCTGTTTGCCTTATTTCGAACAACGCACTGTTTTTCTAGGCCGTAGGTCCGGGCTTACAAGTACCCTAGATCTCTTTCACAAGTCGACTTCTCTGGGTTGATGTTGTTAAAGGCTACATACCCATTGACAGGTATTTACAATTTCGCCCCAATATAAGTACATACACTTGCTGGTGTTAATTCATTTATATTTCAGACCACCCCTGCAGTTTATTTAGATCCTCCTGTAATGCATTTGCATCCTGCCCTGAATTAATCTGCCGCCCTATTTTGGTGTCATCCGCAAACTTGCTTATGTCACTGCTGATCCCAGTATCTAGATCGTTTATGTAGATTATGAACAAGAGTGGGCCTAGTACTGACCCCTGGGGAACCCCACTGGTTACACGACCCCACTCAGATTTAACACCATCTGCCTTGACCCTCTGCGTTATATCGGTGAGCCATGATTTTATCCAATTTAAAACTTCCCCTCGATGCCGTGAGCCTTAAATTTTCTCAGAAGCCTCTGATGCGGTACTCTGTCAAATGCTTTGCTAAAGTCAAAGTAAATAACATCGTAATTTTCGTCATTATCTACTACCTCGAAGACTTTCCTAAAAAACGTCAGTAGATTTGTTAGACAAGATTTTCCCTTTGTAAACCCATGTTGAGAGTCGTAGATTAATTTGATTTTCTCTAGATGCGATCGGATGCTATCTGCTATAATTGATTCAAGAAATTTCCCCACTACTGACGTCAAACTGATCGGCCGGTAATTTGACGCTGATGCTCTGTCTCCCTTTTTGAATATGGGTACTACATTTGCCTGTTTCCACAAGTCTGGCACAACTCCGGTGTCTAATGATTTTGTAAATAAATTTACGAGGGTCCGCTAATCATGAAGTTAACACAGATATTTATTGAACGTATTTTGCAAGACAAGAAAGAATAAGGAGAAGTGAAATAACATAAAATGATAAATTGGTTATACAACTCGTGAATCAGATCAGAAACTTGAAGCGCCAACTTGGCGGGGAGAGCATAAGTTCTGCCTCTAACTCACTTACAGTAAGTGGGAGGAGACACGTGTTGAACAACTTCCCCAGAGAGAATGAAGAACTTGTCTGTCTTAAAGATAGAGACACTATTGTTGGAGGGAGACAGACAGACAGAGACAACTTCCTCGTGGTGGGATTCGGTTCAATATGAGCACCACTTAGTGTTCTAGTTCAGGATGAAATGTTTCCCCGTGTTTCAATTGCAGGGAGTCATTCACCAATTTGTTAAGAGTAGAGTCGGCTTTTGGGAGTTTTCATTCCGGAAGGACAAAACTTTTACTGTGGGACGGAGATAAGAGAACGCTCGTCAGGTGGAGGTGTAAGGAGAGCATCCTGGCCTGGGAAATAACTGACTGGGCATATGTGATCTAGGGCAGATGAGACAGACTTGGGAAGGAATCTGGAGAGGTTGGGTCATGTGGCCGAGAGGTGGGAAGCATATGAACGAGAAATCTGAATGTTGGTCTCTGAGGAAGTTTGATTGCAAATTAATTAGATTACATATTTTCGCCCGTAAATACTATAAAGACGAGCAACATATTACGACATTTTGAGTCGCTTCACAACCTGACATACCAACCATTCGGAGATGACACAGCCATAGTGATCATTCTGAAATCTGTCGTGACCAACTGTAAGATAACTTTCGTCGTCTGTACAATGTCTATACCTACAACAGACACAACTACAACATACAGACACACTCACAGTATTATTGTCACTTACCGCCGCCCCACAAGGGTCTGGTCCACAGGTAACGAGCGAGTGAGGCCATCAACGGTGGTTACTTGAGCGCGGTGAGTGAAGGAGACACCTGGCCGAGTGAAGGGGAATCATTTTCACCTCAGCAAGCTTTGCCCATAAGAGTCACGAGTGTCCGAGCCAGAAGGACATGCGTAACCGGCTCCAACCGAGGTCACCTCACTGGAAATTCATTCGTTAATGGTCACTGACACTACATATTGGCACCAAACTTTATGCAGACTGTCATTAGACATTCGTGCACCACTAGACACAGACACATCACCACAAGAACCACACTAACACTGCAATAACCCCACACAACAGCCGAGTACGGAACACTGCAGAAGCCAACGTCGGTGCTGCCCTCTGTAATGGAATCGACTTACTAACAGCACCGATACACTTTTCAGATCACCTGAAAATTAGGCACCCCAGTTTATTTCACCTGAGGATTAAACACCCTAACACTTAACTTAACCTAATCCACCCCCATCCCTAGGTTGTGTTAGACAGTTGAATCATCAGACGAAATTAAGCTAGGGAAGGGAGGTCTATTCTTCAGGTGATCCGAATTTTCTAGTATTAAAGTCATATTTTTGTTGCCGTTTCTGAGAGGTACAGTTATCTCGGTGGCAAAAAGGGAAGACATAAACACTACACTACTTATGATGTTGTAAACTGACAAGGCAGATGAAAGTCACAGCGCCTCAAATCACAGCGAATCAGGAAACAGTGACTCAGATGGTAAAACACTGGACTAGACTATCTCTAACCATATCAACAAGACATAATTATACTCACTCGAATTCCGATCTAGAAAAAAAACATAACAGACCCAAATACTTTGTACAATATAATGCTTAATGAATATATAACTACACTAACCGGTTATTGAAACAGTACAGATATTAACACTGAAGTTACTATTGATACACCGCTCAACGGGTATTTAATTAATCATGGGTGTTGTCTGTGTATGAGGAACGTGCTGAATACTGCAGTGCGTTTATTTACATTACATTACATATATATTAGTTCCGTATTCCATTACTGATAGTTGTCATGTATGTATTTGTTTTTCCTTAATTATTTCACTGAGGATAAAAGTTTATATATTTTTTTTAGTATCATTAACAGAATGAATGAATGAAGGAATGAGAATCTAATTCATTAAGAAAATACATTAAACCTGATTAAAAACATCATTTTAATCCCTAGTCCCTAGGCCATACGATACTTTTTCCTGAGTTTCTATGTATTTTAACTGATATAATTAAATATAGTAAGTATATAATTGAGTTCAGTTATAGTTTGCTATAACATACTAAACTCAGTATACTGCGCTTAGTGTGTGTAAAATTCCCGAGCATGAAGGAAAAAATATCTCATTACAGTATTTGTCTTGTATTGGAGTCACACACACACACACACACACACACACACACACACACACACACACACACCACAGTTTCTAGTCGTAACTGCTTCAAACTCCCGTTATTTTGTCAAAACATTGTAATCCACAACGATCACTGAAACAAGAGACGATCACGAGTAAATAATGGGCGGAAGTCAGTGTTGCCATCGAGAAATCTAAAATCTCGCAAAAAAACGCTAGATTGTAACCTGTATTCTCTAGACTTTGTTCGTATGTATCATTAGAATAAGGTACATAATAGTAAATAGTTAAGATGCCCGAGATTCATTAAAAAATATCAGGGAATCAATAGGTATACATTTGCTAGGCCTTTACCGTCCTCTCGTAAGTTCCTTTACCATAACACTGTGTAGATTGAGTGACTTTAGTTTATAGTCATTACAACACTACAACTGACTGTTAAATACAACCTACAAAAGTGAGAAGGCGTCTATAACACATTACTTACAACACAAAGAGAAGTTCTTTAATTTTTTTTCAAAACCGCCTCATTAGCTAAATATTCCCAGTACCAAAAATAAAAATAAAATCTTACTTTCAACAATACCGACCATTTTTTTAGCTTAACACTGAACAGTACTTTTTTATTTAATTTTTACTATTAATTCTTTTTTATTATTTCTCATTGGTGACGGCCGCTCACCCATGTCTTCAAACACATACATTTGAAACTGGTATAATAACAGTAATGGTGTAGAGAGATGGCGAGAGGACGGGGGGAGGGGGGGGGAGAGGGCGGGGGGACTATATTATGGCAGAACGAATTCAATATCCCCCAAATAGAACAGATATTACGCAACTGTTTCGCAGTTTTCGTAACACCTGTGAGGCAGAAAGTCTATTTGGCGGATTGTAATGCATGTGTGTGGGGGGTGGGGTCGGGTGTGTGTTGACAGGGTCCTCTTTTAAGGTGAATATCGACATCACACAAGGGTGGGGGACCAGGAACAACTGAGGTTTATATTGGACGAGTGTGGCTGGCGGCCTCTCTATGTAATCAACTACGGTTCCAGTAATATTCTGTAAATCTCCAAAGCAGTCATTCACAGTCTTCCTAAAATCCATCTCTTATACGGCCCTACGTGAATGGTTTATTTAGGTAGTCTTAGTATAATGTTGATGCATTTCAGATGATGTACAGGTATTAAATCAGGTGAAGATTTGTCGCGCCTCAGCTTATTTCACCTGAAGATGAACCACCTAAACGCTACCTCGAATGTGAGGTTAGGTTAGGTTAGGTGAATCTTCATGTGATCCGACATATTCTTTCTGCTTTGGGTGGCTTTAGTCGGCCGGATTCACTAGGATTCATGTCATCAGTTACGAGTAAAAATTTATCGTGGGAACCTTTTGAAGAATCCGGTTCATGATTAGTATAAATACTGAACCTGGTTTCCGCCAGCTCTGGGCCTTTTGAAGCACTGGCGGTAATGATTGTACTTAAAAGGGTAAATTTACATTAATCTGATTAAGTTAACGTACTTGTTGGTCAAGCTACCTAACATGTTGGCATTTAATATTGACGTTGATAACGCAAATGAAATTCGTTTACTTTCTGTAATAATAATAATAATAATAATAATAATCTCATAAAGAACAATATACATAAAATCCACCTTACTGGAATGTTTAATGAAAATGTGAAATTACTTGGTACAACCTTTAACTGTAAACTGTGATATAGACTAAAATGATGGGGGGTTTTTCAGAAATTGTAAATAGTTAAATAAACACAGTGAACGAGGCTTGATAACACTGGTAGTTGAGAGACCACAAAAAAATACACAAATAACGTCTATCATTGTTTTACACACACACACGCACACACACACACACACACAAAATACAAGTACCTGATATAACCATCAACAATTATACACTTACAGCCATAAAGACATATGCATAGTTAAAAAGGAGTGACCGTCTGGAGTAGAAGAGTATCTACAGACAGACAGATAAACATTATCACAGACACCACTAGCAGACGCTCTTCCATCAGTGTGTCAGTGAGTCAATAACCAGACATATCTACTGTTGGTGTCTGTTAGTCGGAGAGTTATCACAACAACACTTCAGTCAAGCTCTTATTGGTTGATTAGACCATGCCAAGTAATATGTGATTGGTGGGCGTAAAGCCTGATGCTGACGTCATAAATAAGATAGGTAACTGTTGAAAATGATGTTACCTAACGATGAGTACAGAGTCTTTTGCCGAACAATTGTCGATTTTTAGTTCGACAAAGGGGAACCAAATATTAAACTCCATACATCAGCTGCCACTTGGATACTTCATTTTCCCAATAGCACACATTTCACATATAATTCGTGTTATAATTGCCATAATTACGAATGTAATTTATTTACACACACACACACACTGACTGAGAACTATAATATACGAAGATACAATGTCGTGACTGACAAATGAGTGTATTACAGTGTCTGCTCTCTAACTTACGTCACAATATATTATGTAATGCTCACATGGTAAATACAACTAATTCCTTCGTGAAACACTCAAGATAAAACGTGGAACATACTGTATATTCTTGAAATTTGATGTGAGAATCTCGTGGCAGCCCTGGTTGTAGCTGCGTTGCCAATTCATTGATATAATTTCTTCATTATTTAAGCAAATATACGAATATTTGGAAACTTGTCATGATCTTAAATAACGATGAATAATTTATTGTAAACATTTTACTTTTGGATTGTTTAATATTTATCCTGACAGCGATACAGCCTAAAATAAATCCACCAATCACAATCACCTTTACATACAGCCTTCCTTCCTTCCTTCAAGTGTTGCCAGGTAAAATTGCGAGTACGAGAGCCAGGGTGTGGTCGATGGAACTTTGGTTGACTGTATATAAATACCCAACGATACAGTAACAATAACCACAATCCTAACACATACAATGGAATATAAATATTACAAACTTACATTACATTCTAAGCCAGAGTAACACAATTTGCTATCAACCACAACCGACTCCGCCGACCAGCGACCACCATCACCACACCCTCGTCCGTCCAGAAACATATTTTTTTTTTTTTTTTTTATCCTCTTCGCCACTGATCGGCTTGTTAGCCGCTTGGGCGATCGGTCACGTCTCTTTCCTTTATATTCTTCACCAAAAGGTCGGCTCGCTAGCCGCCCGGGCGATCGGTCACGTCTCTGTCACGCACTGTTGGCAAATACTGGGCATGCACCGGCTCCTGAATGTACCTGAACCCGCTCCAGTGTTGGTCAAGTCTTCTCTTGAAAGAGCTCACACTCGGTGCCGTCACAACACTCTCTGGTAGATTGTTCCAAGAGTTTACAACCCTCACTCCGAAAAAGTTTGCCCTCACGGTTTTCCGGACTTGCGGCTTCTTCAATCTTGAGCTGTGACCCCTTGTGGGGCGAGCGTCCGCCAGCTCCAAGTAAGGACACTCAACTGAGTAGTGCCCCCTGAGATGCTTATACACCTCAACTAGGTCCCCCCTTGCTCTCCTGATCTCCTCCCTCATGTACTGCTTCGTTACACCTCCGCTCAAGATCTGAACAACACAGATACGGGGCTCCGGAATACGTAACCATGAACCCAAGCTATGAACCATCCCATGAATCCACGATCCATGACTCAGGGTCCGGAATACCGCGTCGGGAGATCGAGTAAGAGGGCGAAGCAGTGGTCGGGCAGCAGGCAACACGAGTCAGGCACCAGGTTGAGTTTCAAGCTTGTTCTCTTATATCCAGCTTCATAAAACACACCAAAACAATAACAACAACTACTACTACAATAACAACAACTGATTTACTACAACAACAGCAACAACAACTGATTTACTACAACAACAACAACTGATTTACTACAACAACAACTGATTTACTACAACAACAACAACAACAACAACTGATTTACTACAACAACAACTGCTTAACTACAACAACTACTACAACAGTAACAATTACTTTACTACCCACAACTACTACTACAATAACTTTTTACAATAACAACAACTACTAATACTATTACTACAACTAATACTACTACAACAATAACTGTTTCTTCTACAACAACTACAACTACTACAACAACTAATTCTATTACAACTACAACTACTACACCAACAGCACAACTACTACTACTACTGCTACAACTGATTCTACTACAACTACAACAACAATAACATAGTTTATAAAAAAATGAAGAAAAAGGGTGATAAAAAATATGAACACAAAATTATCAGGTGGCATTCCCTAGTTCAGTATCGTGTCAGCATCCTGTGAGCCAACACCTGCGCTGCCTCAATACGCTCTCACCACTGTGGTTCACCCAGTCAGTCAACAGCACAGCACCAGTCCACTCAGTCAGTCAGTCAGTCACCAGCACAGCATCAGTCGACTCAGTCAGTCAGTCACCAGCACAGCACCAGTCCACTCAGTCAGTCAGTCAGTTACCAGCACAGCACCAGTCCTTTCAGTCAGTCAGTCAGTCAGTCACCAGCACAGCTTCAAGACTCACAGCATCAGCAGTATTTGAAACAGAAAAGTGTGTTTGTTTGTCTCCTGTGAAGCACGTGTGTTGTTGTGTTGTGTTGTGTTGTGTTGTGGTGAAGTGTATGTGTTAATATGTTATTCTCTATCTACGATGGATATACGTGTGTGTCTTGTAAGAGAGTTTAATATTTTCTTACGTCGTGGAAAACAAAATCGAATCGTAATCACTGTGTTGGTGTTTGTGTCTTGTAGTTTGCCCACCCACTATGGCTGATGGTGGTAGACTTAGGGTCATCCTCCTGTTGGCCCTCTCATTGGCGGCAGTGTTCTGCCTCTTTAACGACGACGAAGGAGGAACTTCACTAAACAAGAGGCACAGCGTCATAAAAGGGAGGAATCTCCCATGGTCTTTCTCCAACACCACCAGGAACGAGAGAGTTAGGAATCTCCGCGCTGATCCCAATAAGAATTGGCTGCTAATACCCATAGACTATAACAAGATACCTCAAAGCTTCCCAGATAACCTTCCTGGGCCACCGAGTTCCATCCCTGAGGCCCCTAATATAGTCAACCAACAAGATGAAATATCCCAAATATCCCCCAGGCGATATTTTACATCTCAAGCACATTTTTTAAACTCCTTTATCGACCAAACGCGGCTTCAGTCATCACGGACTAAAGACACCACATATGTAGCAAGGCATCTCGCCTCTACTTCCTTTGAGGGTCTAGGTCTAACTGCTACGAATAGCCAAGGGTCAACTATATCTGACAGGTCAATTGAGGGTTCTGCCAATAGCCACACAAGGCAACCTTTGGGAGTAATCAGCCCTTCTGGACACTATGGTGAAGGACATGGCGGTGGCTCATCACGAGACGATACAGAAACATCGTCTCCTCAGCCCACCACGACCACCAAGCCCTCGCGCACCCACATGAATCCATCGACGATTGGGAATGCCACGGCGACACAACACTCTGTAGATATTCTCAGTCCCTTGTCCTCGTCGGCGATGATGAACTATATGACAACTCCAGGATCTGTTGTTGGGTTCAAAGCCTCTTCTCCATCCACAACGACAGTGAGCCCTGAGGAAATATTAAATTCCTCGTCCAGTGTTAATAATATGTACCTGTGCGACCATCCCCCATATAAACACTCATCGGAGTTCCTCGGGCAGCCAGGGGGAGCTTGTAAAGGATATGAGAAACTCAAGATCTTAGAATTCCAAGACACGTTGGATCTGTGTCGCTTTACCTACAATTTACTCTTCAGCGACGTGGAACCATTCAACATTGGAGTACTCAACTTGAGAGATTCAGTACTGGAGATATATTATGACGAAAATTTTATGAGAATGTGCCTCCCATTTTTCAGAAGATTTGATATTTGTGAGGAAAAGGAATTTCTCACAATATGCTGGAAGGCAAATGTGGCATTTATTCACTCCCTCGACTGTAAACAGCCGTCAAGAGTAGAATATCTTGCCTTCTTCCTCTTGGACGACAACCTTGAATGTTTTAAAGAATTATGCGAAGGTAATCAAAAGATTATTGATTCAGAAGTCAATGGACTGCCTTTTCGTTTAACTAACACTTTAATCAACAGCAGCCGTAATCCCTCGTGTGGCTACCAGGAGTACGGTCATGATCCCGTCAGCGGCAGCAACACAACATTATACGTCACTACCAATGTTCAATGGCCCTGCTGTTATAACATGTATCTCGTTATCTGGTTTGGTAACCCCGAGGCCCACGGGCTAAACGGTGACTGGAGTTACCTGTCAGCATCTTGTCAGGTAGGTGAGGTGTTGCTGATAGTGATGGTGGCGGGCGTGGCGGTGAGCGGGGTGATAGGGAACACACTGGTGATCGTGGTGATGGTGGGCGGGGGTCACAGAGGCCAGGAATCAAGCATGCTTCGCACCTCTCTAGCCGTCGCCGATTTACTCACTGCTGTCTTTGTTGTGGTTCCTTCCCTGTATCATCACCTCTCTCCCTTCCTCACCTCACCCGAATACATAATAGTGCCACCAGACGAGATGTTGACCAGTAATCCTACAAATGCTATTCATGCTTTTGAAATAAGTCAATTCTTCTCAAGTAAAAGTGGCTTTCTTCTGTTTCATTCAATAGTATTCAGGTTTTGTTCCTACGTTTCCTTACTGACACTCTTCCTACTGAGCGTAGAGAGGTACGTGATAACGGGAAGAGCATTACATTATCAAGATTACTTCACGGTGCAGCGGACCATCATTGCCATTGTTCTCACTTGGGTGGTTAGCCTCATCAACTCCCTGGCCCTCGCTGCCCACCATGATGGCCATCTCGCTTCACAGCAACTAACTTTCGAAAAGCTCCCAACCGGTGTTTCGGGTGAAATACCAGAAGGAATAATTTCTGTATTAATTTACCACTGTCAGATGGCACTCCTGTTACTGATAGGAATGTCTGTTCTTGTATTTTCTCTACTAGCCATCTGGAATTTCGTACACGAGCAGGCCAAGGTAGCAGCAGAGTGGAAATCTTTGGATATGAGAGTCACCAGCGAATTCCACAGGGAAAACCGCTACATACTGACAACAATGAGCCTCATGCTGGGATTCTTTCTCTTGTCTTCTGTGCCACTGACCATCAACATCATCTTTCAGTCCTTGGATTATGTATTTTTCCCCTATGCGGCCTTGTACTCTTACTTTGCCTGGTGGTTGTTCGTGGCCGGGTCAGCCTGGAACCCTTGGCTCTACAACCTACGCAGCAAACAGTTCAGAAGTGACGTGGCTGAGACGCTGCAGAAGATAGCACCGACAACGCTGAAGAAGATCTTTCAGCCTTGCGTAACACACCCACAGCGTTGGAATAAGTCACTCGATCCTGAATACCAGAAGAAACTTTGGGATATTTTGGAGAAAATAAGTCCACTAAAGGATGATTAATAGATAGATAGATATTCAGTAAAATCGCCTTAGAAATTTATATTGATTCAGCATGTGACAGTGAATCAAAAATACAAACTACATTGGACAATATTGCCTGTACCAGTTGGCAATGTAAAGATGTACTGTACCTTCCATCTTGGGAAAGTAAACAGCACCATACTAAGTGCCACACTTATGGAGGAAATACATATGTATAGAAATACACAAACTGTAATCTACTATAATTCCTAAAATATTACTGACAATGTAGAGTTTCTCGGATATAATTAAATAGAAAAATAGATAGGCTCATCGTTCATACAAATCCACACCTATAAATACAAAAACCATATAATATATAAACAATGGTAAACAAAAGTCAATTTAAAGAAGAAATGCCTTGTTCATTCACATACTGAATCAAGATGAATTTGTATGAGGAATTATATATATATATATATATATATATATATATATATATATATATATATATATATATATATATATATATATATATATATATATATATATATATATATAACGGCCTGTGAATGTGTGAATGTTGAAAATACGATTGATCAATTTCGGATAGTCAAAGTGCAAAGTTACATTTTTGTAGATTTATTACGCACAATTTTCCCGCCCCCCAGCAGAGGCAAAAGACCCGAATGGAATTAAGTTCATGATGGCTTTGCTGGGCTGTCCTTGTGTGAATACTTCCTGTTTACCATTGTTTGTATGAAATCTGTATTCCTAGAATTGTGTGTGCACATACAAAATAAATGTGAACTTATATGGTGATTGTAAAGAATATCAATCGATGTATCTATGTAAATATCAGCCGTCAGCCACAATAAACAAGTTTATCCTACACATTTAACCATTTTCTTTTTAAATATTGAAAACACTAAGTTTATTATCAAAATGCAGGATTTATTAAAAATACTTACTTCGTGGGCAATAATCAAAGGTTTCTGTTTAATTAGAATCACTTAAAGAGATTAGTTAATATTGTCAAGTTTATAATTATAAATAATAAACTATAATAATGACGAGTCTGAAAGATTACTTACACTCTACAGTATAATGCTTCATATAAAGTTATATGGCTAATAAATTCATATTATTCCTTAAAATATATAAACTATTGTGAGGAAGTGAATCAAACTAAGCTAGTAGGGCTCAAGAGCGTTCTGCCTATGATCAGTCCCTCCTAATACTCTTCAAGGGTGAGTTGCTTCCCCGTTTAGAGTACAGTACAGTCTACACTGTAGACTCTACAGTAACAGTGGTCTTCGAGATATAATAATGACCGCCAGTTGATTGAAAACGTCCAACGGAGGGTCACCAGACTGGTGCCTCGGGTACCCTGAGAGATTAGAACGCTTTGCATTGCCCAGCTTATACTATAAGCGGGCAAGGGTTGCCTAATATAAATTTATAAACATTTCAGAGGGCATTATTCAGTTGAGTGTACATACCTGGATCTGACGGGTGAACGTCTCACTACAGGTCACAGTTTAAAGTTGAAGAAGCCACAAGTTCAGAAAATTGTCAGGGCAAACTTTTTCGGAGAGTTGGGAATTCTTGGAACAATATGCCACTGTTGTGATGGCACCGAGTGTGAGATCATTCAAGACCAGACTTGACCAACACACACTGGGGCAGGTACAGATACAGTGCTTCCCCAGGACTTGTCTACCCAGTGGCAAGAGGATGAAGTGATTTTGGCGGGCTTTAAATTAAGAAGTTTGATTTTGTAGATGATTACCTCAATATTAATAAATATGTGAGTTTAAACGGAATAGTTAAAGAAATTGACACGAACTTCAGACAATTATATACGAGTGTGTGGTAGAGTTTGATGCTTATGAGGTCCGGGTAGTATATTATAGTTTTCTCTTAAAGGTGAAAAAAAGAGTTTAGTTATGTGAATAAATACCAGACTTAATTATAAAATATTATTTTTAAAATTATCAAATGAAGACTTTGTGGTGAAAGTGAGAAAAAATCAGATTATTCGGGTACAATTGAATGCAGATTGTTTTGTTGACAACTGATGTTAACGATACTTCACGACCACAAAAATTATCAGTTTTAAAGCGATACGAACAAACAGAGCTTCTTTTAACTTATGATAGAATTTTTTTGCCACGTTACATCACGTTTGTAAATCTTCGAATCAAATGAAAATAATCATAGTGACTTAACGGTTAGGGTCGTGGTATTATTCTAGCATTAGTCAGCTTGAGGTATTGTGCGGAGAAAACTTTAGTCAATCTCTTCGCCTGAACTAACCTGTTAATGTTTCCCATCTGCAATTGACAGGTGATGTGAAAAATACACTTTGTCAGTTCTCCCAGTCACTTAGTCTGCACAGCTTTTAAATAAGTGGCTGTATGAACAAATACTCTCCATCAGTTTAACATAGTGTATCCACCTGGCCATGACGTGACTGACCTTCCACAACCAGTTGTACCAGTGACAGCTGTCTCAGTCCCAGATAACCCATAGATTGATAGAGTTATTACAGCCAGAGTCATGGGCAGGACGGTGGTGGCAGAGGACAGCCTGCAGGACAAGCTCACTGCATTGGCTAAAGCTGGTACCTTCCAGATTGGCATACTCATTGGTCAGGTACGTATGGTAATGTTGGAGAACACGGTTAGCAGTAGATATAGCTTATGGAATTGAACCAATTTTTTGGGTTAGATACTATTTTAATGATGCTAAACACAAGAATGCACATAACCTAGCAGAGCCTGACCTAATCAACCGAACCAAAAGAGGTGAAATTATACTTTCAGTCATCCCTATGTTTTTCCAACGCTTTTTGGAGGCTTTTGAATGATTTTGATCTAACTTAACCTAGATACAGAACCCAAAAACTATATTTAACCTAACCTAAATTCCTAGAATTCCCCAAATGACTGACATGATAATAATACCACCAAAAAGAACCTACCTAACTGTCTATCTTAGGGGTTCCACCCCCGGATACCCCAGTATAGGAGGCACAAAGAATTTCCTTTGATATCCAGTACCAATGAAAGCAACTATCTTGAAGATGCATGGTGCAATTTTATGTTTTTTATGGACTTGAGAGTACGGTCAGTTCTTGCATTGAAACATATTTCTTCTCCACTCTCAGTTCTCTGCTGCATCTTGAACACTTGCACACCTTGCCAATTAGTCAATGTTGACAGATGAACTCTTGGAGATTGTCATCATCCTCCACAAGCACAGATAAATTGTGATATGATACTGAACACGACATGATAAAGACACCGTTAAAAAAAAATATTGCTTCTCCCTCAGTCCTCCTTGAGGAAGAACAATAAGTAGACAAACATTCAGCTCACTTATTAACCAATTAACTCGTACGGTACGGTATTGGAAATGAATCAAAACTTATAATATGGGTTTCGATTCCTACAATATGATTCTCGTCATTTGTTAAACGAATAGGTTTATGAACCTATACTGGTAGTAAAATTCCCGATATGACGCTCTGTTGTTTATTGACACTTTAAGCTTGACTGGATTCAAAATTTATTTGCTTACGATTGGAGGATAACACACGCCAAGAGGCCAGATTTTACAGTAAAAATTATTTTTATTTACATACTAAGCACATACAGACTTAATTTAAATGTCGTACGATCAGTATTTTGTCGTGTTTTTACCCCGCAATTTCCCTTATCCTTCATGCCCTGCCCACTACAGGTGATTTATGCTTGTAGATAGAGAAAATGGAAGAAATTTCAAAATATACATTTATAATGAAAATAAAGAATTGTTTTATTGATTTGTTTGTTAATATCATTCGAAGTACAGGCAGTCCCCAGGTTATGAACGAGTTCCGTTCCTGGGGACGCTCTCAAGTCGAAAATGTAACTAAAGTCCTTGTATAATATCGGCCCGCTTAATGTTGTTTCAGTACTACGCCACTAATCTTTAGATACCCAAGATTCGTTTAACGTCCCGATGACTCAGTACAACGTCATTTTCCATCGACACGGACTACTTTTTACGGCGCATGTCCCTCTCTCGGCTCAGCTTGCTACATACCTCTCACTCGCGGAACATCACAGCGTCCCCAAGCAACGCCGAGTCAGTCTCTGTTACGACTTCACATCATTCATGTGTGTTTAAGTGCTTTTGCTCTAAAAACTGTACTCTAACCATTCGAAATGGCTTCCAAGTGCCCATCAATTGCTATTGATGCTAGTGTAGTGAAGAGGCAACGTAAGACCATTACCCTTGATACGAAAATGGATGTATTAACCCGATTTGAAAAAAGGGGAACGTGCTGTGGACATAGCCGCTGTGCTAGGTCTAACCCCTGCAATGGTGCATGCTGTCCTGACCAACGTGGACAAGATTAAGGTTAGTGCTGGAAGTGGTACTACTCTCAGTGCAACTAAGACAACTCGCACTAGAAGCACTGTGATAGAAAATGTGGAAAAGATGCTGGCTATGTGGATGGAGGACCCAAATCAATGCAATACGTCTGTGAGCCTTATGGTTATCCAGCATAAGGCCAGATCCTTGTTTGACGACATGAAGGAAACAGAGGGTGAAGGATCGAAGGAAGAGACCTTTACGGCTTTGATGAGCTGGAATCAGAGGATATTGAGGAAGTCCTGGCATCCCATACAGAAGAGCTAACTAATGAAGATCTGCAACTGCTAACAGAACACAGTCCCATTGAAGACGATGACGACGAAGAAATTGCACAACGAACGCTAACTGCCAAGAGGATGGCAGAAGCATTCAACATGATCCAGCAAGGTATGCAAATCCTTATTGATGACGACCCAAACAGAGAACGTAGCTCAAAGATTCAATGCAGCATTGATGACAGTCTAGGCTGTTACACTGAGATCTACAAGGATAAAAAGAAGAGTAGCACCAAGCAGTCAACGCTGAATTTATTTTTTTGTCGCGGGACGGCAGAAGCAGCATCTTCACCACAGTCTGCAAGCGAGGAGGAGCAAGCAGCGGTGGAGGAACCCCAGTCAGAGCAGGAAGAGGAGGCAGCCGCAGAGTCTCAGTGACTCGCCACCCTCCTCCTCCGCTCCCGCCATACTCCTCCCCTCCCGCCATCTGCCTCCTCCGCTTCACTACCCACCACACACTCGCTATACCACCTCAGCCCATCGGTGAGTACCAATACAAACTTAGTACAGTACTATAGTTGTACGTATATGTATGCACTATTTTCAATAGAAATGGCAATGATTTTTTATATATGTAATGTATGTCATGGGGCAAAGGGAGGCTCAAAAACGTAACTCCCGTATTTTATCTATTTCTTATGGGGAAAATTGATCCGCTTAACGTTGTTTCGTAAAACGTCTCGTTTTTAAGAACGTAGCCCCGACGTTAAGCGAGGACTTACTGTAAGTCGAAACGCATGCTATGTGCATATCGTACTTACGGAACAATGTCTAAAATCCCACTACACTATATCATAGCTTAAGTCCTTATATATATCTAAAATCGCTTTATTTAAGAGAAAAGAAGAAATAGAATGACAAAATACAGTAAATGAAAATATAAAATACTTCATCAGGTAAATAAAATACCAGTACAGTACTGTAAATTTAAAGTTTAACCTCGTATGTATCAGCAGATGTTTGTAAGTCGGACGTTCGTAAACTGGGTACTGCCTGTATAAGTGGAAAATATGAATGAAATATATAAACATATTTTGGTGCTAACTGCCTGCTACACTACCCTGTACAGTATTGCCATAATAGTGGAACAGATGGTTAGCACCCAAAGGCCTTTATAGAATTTACTTAAATTTTCCACAGTTGTTTTTTGGATGATAGAAGTAACTAATAAAAATGATACCACATCATCTTCCTTTTATTTTATTTTTATTTTTCTCCATGATCATAAATCACCTGTAGTGGGCAGGGTATGAAAGATGAAGGAAATTACGGGGTAAAACACAATGAAAGAATGATCACATGACCTGTCATATCATATCGTTATGTGCTTTGTATTCAGTGAAATTAATTATATACCGGTACTATAAATATTCTGCCAGTGGCTCTTCTTCTGTCCAACTGTTAGATAGGGTGGAATCAAAGGCATTTCGTCTTATTAACTCTCCTCCTTTAGTTGATAATCTCTCTTCCCTTTCTCTTCACTGCAACGTTGCTTCACTCTCTCTCTTTTATAGGGACATTAATGGGCAATGTTCAGTGGATTTGGCATCCTGTTTACCGCCGGCAAGGCCATGGGCTCGCAACACTCGTCTTGCCCGCGGTGCCCACCGTTTCTGTGTGGATGTTGGCAAGACTAGAATAACCGGTTATAGTACAGTACATCCTTCTTTCCTCACACAGCCAAACTGTGGAATGCTCTGCCTTCTTCTGTGTTTCCATACTCTTATAATCTGTCTCACTTCAAAAAGCTGGTTTTCCGGCATCTTCGTGGTGTAGATTAATAGTCTTTTTCTCTTCTATTTTTATTTTATTTTTACTCTATTTTTTCGCTCCTTAGGCCCCATTGTGGGTCCATGACCTGTGCCTGGGTGAGCTATTCCCCGTAAAAAAAAATAAAGCTAGCAGGACGTGCAAGTTTTCAAAATGAGACAGAATATTGACACTGAAAAAAAATGCGTGTTACAGTGCAACAACTGACAAATGTAAAATCACACAATGCCGCCTCAAGAAAGTTACTTTCATTGGTACCTGATTGGCTCGCTTGCCAGACACACAGAAAATCCCAGAGATGCGCGCACACATCTTAATGTGTTGTAGGAAGTTTAAAGCTCAGTGTGCAATATTATGCATGATTTGCATTATGTGCACTGAAATAAATTTAACAGTCATGATCCCATTAAAAATTTTGAGAAATAATGGTGTGACCCTCATTAACCTTAACCACATCAGTAAATGTTACTTACCAATGTTTCTATTAAGATAACGGGTAGTTTAAGTAGGTTAGGTGAGAAAGATGAAGAGATAGTCACTGGTGAATAAAAAGGGTTGATTTGCACTGAGAGGAGGGTTAACATTTCAGAGCACTAATGACCGTGACTTCATTGTTCATTTGGCCCCGACGCCTATCCCAGATGAAGGAGATTTGAGTTCAGAAGAAGAAGAGGCTCTGCCAAGTCCCAAGACAGAGGCCAAACCAAAATTTCCTGACTCAATTGCTAAGGTAGTCGACAGTACCATATCTCAGCACACAAGACAGGTAAGATTTGTAGCAGTTATTTTAACAATCTATTGAAAGTGCTCAGAAGAAGAAATTTTTTTATTTCTTTTTTTCAGGATTTTTCCTTTTTTATTCATGAACACGTGGTAGAAAACTGACTACTGTATCATGACTTCAGTGATATTTCCTGTTAAAAATATTATTTGAAATTTGAATTAAACTTTAATTAATTTATGGACATAACTTTGTTTATTTCTTTATATTCTTGTCTAATACTGGTTAGTCCCTTTATATTTTTATTGAGGAGAAAATAATATTGTACTTGTATTGTACTCGATCAAAAATTACTAACACAAGAATGGCCCTCAGGTTGTGCGCATGCTGCCAGGTGGGCTGGATATTATTGGCATCTACGTGGTGACACCTCAAGCAGAGTTTAACTCTTCTCTCAGTCAGTCTAAGCTGCGCTCTCTTCTGGCATTGGCTCACAGGACAGCATCCAGGATTCTGTTAGACACGGCAGAAGTTAGAACTGAGAAGACTATCTTACACGTTTGTTCACAGACATTCAAGTAAGATGCTGTTGAATTGTGTAAATAATTATATAGTACTGTACAGTACAAAATAGGTATGGTAAAATGCAGATAGATATTCCTCAGAGTGAGAGGGATTTGTTGTGTATACTGTATCGCATATGATTTCATTATCAGTGTAAATACCTAAACAGTTTAAGAATCGGATCACTAATTTATATAATTAGGTAATCAGAAAATTGTGTGATAATAAACCAGTTTTATTTTGTTATTTATTCATTCTAGGATTTTCTGCAAGAGTGTGGATGTATCCCCCACAGCACCCAGTCTTCCAGCAAATGCTGAACTCAAGTTTCAGCGAGGAGGAATCAAATGGCAGCAGCTGAGTTACTCATACAATATCAACCTTAACTTCTGGCTTCCAAAGGACAGGTCGACACAGTCTCTCTATAAGACAATTCTCGTAAGACCTCTCATAGCTAAGTGGTTTCTCCTGTAATTGTGTAGGTGTAGGGAACTGTTCCTGTGTGAGTATTTTGTGGGTAAATAATCTACTGTTCAGCTAATATATGACTGGTGACCATTAGCGGTTCTGTAATTTCTGGTGGGTGTTTTTAGACACAGTTTTGTATGCTGATTACTTTCAGTTCTGTTCATTTTCTTGTGCAAATGCTTAGTTTTCTAGATATAGGCAAATTGAGATAGCATTCCTTTAGTCGCATCATCAGCTGTGACGTGGCAGATGTATTATGGCTGTTAGTGGTTCGGTAATTATGAGGGACATGGCTGTCAGTAGCTCAGTAATTATGAGTGTTTTTAGACACACTTTTTATGCTGATTACTTTCAGTTCAATTAATTTTTTTTGTAAAAATGCTTAGTTTTCTAGATATAGACGAGTTAAGATGTAGGTTAGGTAAAGTTTTGTTAGATTTGGTTTAGTTAGCACAATGATTTCAGCCATTTTTATATTTTTCACAACATAATACAGCATCCCGTAATAAAGCTAGTAAACCAATTTTCAATGAAGAACAGCGGACAATCATTATCCGAACAATTACCAACTGTTTTCTCAGGGTGCGTAAAGGAGGTGTGTGTGTGGATAATGTATATTTAAATAATATAAGAGTACAAGTACTGTAAAGGTAATTGAGAGTTTTATTGCTTTCAGTTTGTGTACAAAAACATTACATTAAATGACGGAGTTTTGTTCCTCAAAAACCTAATGTTAAACGAGATTATCACTAAATGAGGGATAACAGCGAAGCACAGAGGGCGAATAACAGGATTAAATGGCAGGGCGGTAAACACCGAGTACGGTATTCCCTAATAAGAATAAATGAGTTTGTTATAAGCAGTTTCCAAGTTAAACGATGGATTTAACAGCAACCAAATTTCTATGTAAATGATGCAGTTTTGAACAAATTTCAAATTACATATGTCAAAAATGAAAAAAAGCTGATAAACCTTAAATTGATGTTTTTTATATACAAAAAGTAGCTCATTCC
The DNA here is from genome assembly GCF_018991925.1 of Homarus americanus. NCBI lineage: Eukaryota > Metazoa > Arthropoda > Malacostraca > Decapoda > Nephropidae > Homarus > Homarus americanus. Next base: position 8,497,892 of record NW_024726235.1, read on the forward strand.
ACACTCAAACCATCCTCTGGGTGACATGACAATTCAGGCAGGCAGTCACCCGGTTGACTCAGAGTCATGTGGCTTCTGCCGCGGTGTGCTGAGTGTATGCCGTGACATCACATCAGGGGAGGGAGCACGGCCAGGCTGGCAACACAGATACAGTTCACTGCTTCCACATGTGTGTTCACTTCCTACACATACATACCCATGTATCTTTATATTTCTTATTTTATAGTATTTTATATGATACTGTCTTTATTTCTAAGTCACAATAAAGTAATGTAATGATTTTTCCAAAATATTTATAGTTTCATTACTGTATATGTAACAATGGCAATATGCATAACCTCTCACAGACCACGTATCCATCTCGCTGGCCACCTCATCCACAGTTCCCCCCCCATCCTAGTGAGTCAAACATCACTAAACTGAATTTTGATGTAACATTAAGTGAGAAAGGGTATAAAAAAAATTATCACTAAGGCAAATTAATGGTAAACTGTACTGCTTATCATTTCAGACCTTTACTGAAATAATGTTTCTAACCAAGAGCTTGATTTCTGTCAATTTGTTGTGTATTTTACTAGGTAATTCATGTCAAAACCAGCTCCTTGAATACTTCCTCAGACCTTGATAAAACCCTGGGCGAAGAACGTGACAGAGAGTCTCATCCTCATTGACTCGGAACTCCCGGATGATGACGAGCCATTGAATTCGAGCGTAGATGAAAAACCGTCCAAGAAAAAAGGGGGCAGTCGAGGCATCATGGAGTTAGTCCCCCCAAAAGTCTTCTTTGCAGAAATTCTTGACTCTTGTGCTCCTTTAACATCTAGTAATGGGTTAAATGAAAGCTCTGGTTGTATACGTCTCACTGGAACTCTGGCAGGATTGGCGTTTGTGCATTCAAAGGTTAGTTAATATTGTCCACATAGTCTGTATGCGTTTGACAAGTATTTAGAAAGTTAGTTGGTCAGTTTGTTTATTTTTAGTTGGTTGGTTGGTTTTTAGTTAAGTACAGTAGTTAGTTATTTTTAGTTAGTTAGTTTTTAAGCTAATTTTTCTTTGTTTACCATACAGAATTTGTACAATGATACATCTGCAAATATAATTATGAAATTATCATTTGTATTGATTACAGGTACAGTAGTATGATAAAGAATAGTGTATTTAAGGTGTAAAAACAGATGGAAATATTCACATAAGGTATTGTTGGAAGTGAGTAGGAGACAGAGTTCAAGAACATACAGCCAAGTGTTGTGTGATTTTGGCATGAGAAAAGGGACTTTATTGTGTGAATCTCTGGCTCAGGCAACTGTGGGAGAGGCCCGTTCTGCCGTGTTGATTGATCTAGTTCGCTCTGTTGTGGCTAGATGGGAGATGCACTGTGATTCCCTTGTGGATGAACCACCATCACACCTCGTTGGCCCCATCATCCACGAGCCTCCACGTCGAGTATTTTTAGAAGGTAAGTTACATGTTATGTGTTAATCAATGCTGTATTAATTGACTTTAAGTAGTATTGATGTATTTAGTGTTGTGGTTTCTCTTAGGTTTTGAATATACTGTACAATATGTATTTAATTTCTCTGTGTTAATAGGGTTAGGATACAATATAGACCTTATTAAGTCTAAACAAGCTAAAAGCTGTACAATATTTCCACTTGGACAGCAAAAAGATTTAGCTGTGTCCTCCGTACTAACTGCACAATATGAGAATGATAAACAAATTAATCAATATGGTGTTGATATGAAAGCTGAACCTTAAGTGATCATATATGTGATGACACTCATTTACTGGCTGACTGAGTTCTCTTTGTGTATTTATATTATGTAGTGTTAAAAAAATTACTGAACCAGATACTGTACTATGATTTAATAACCATTTGAATAATGTTGTTGTTGTTTTTAATGTAAGCAATTTATTATGATTAATTGCAACAGGTAGAGCTTGAAATTATGAAGAGGCTTTATTTTGAGGATGATAAGCATCTAACAGCTAGTTCATTTGCATTTTCTCTCCCTCTATTGGAAGATGCCATCAGCCACCCAGGCAAATCATGGACACTTTTTTGTGTGTTTCAGGAATATTTAGGTTATGAAAATGTTTCAGTACTATCAGACTAGAACCCTGTGGGTATCAGTCTGAAGAGTACCGTACATTCTCTCTACAAGTCTCATGTTAATAAGCCATATTTGTGTGATAATGACAAAAAAATAACCTGGACTTCTATCACCTATATATTTGTGCAGGTGGTGGGTTACCTGTGAGTTTGTGTGATTATCTCTTCCCTGGTGACACCTGTTCTGATGCCTGCCAGTCTGCCAAGGAGCTGCTCAGTGTCAGAGTTCGTAAAGAGCATGTAGATGATACCCTCGAAACTCATGCAGGTCAGGAGATTAACATAATTACACAGTGCAGTACTATACTTATATAAACCCATTACCTTAAATTTCAATGTTTATCTTAACTTACAAGTCTCGCTTTTGCTGTGACAACTTCAGATTTCTTTTATAGACACAGTGAAACCTCTATTTAATGGACTATATAGAGAGAGGAAAGTCTGTTATATCGAGGGTCCATTAGGTATGAAACTTCCATCTAATGAACTATATCAAGATGAAATCCGTTATATGGAGGTTTCACTGTATTCAAACAACCTTTGGTTTGTCACTTCTTAAAATTCAGAACTGGTGGCACAAATGGTTTGTGCCACCAGTTCTGAATTTTAAGAAGTAAATTGTGTGCTTGAAAACCCAGGCCAGTGAAACAATTAAAAGCAAAATTCAGTCAAGAACGTCAACTTGATTTTTTCCAATTTGTCAGATGCTGCAGAGGTAATGGATGGAGGTGATGTGGATGCCGACGGAGCACAACAGCTGGAAGGTGACGGTTCCAGCCGGGAGGAAACCTGTTCCATCAGTTATATACTATTAGCTGTCATTATTGGCGTACTAGGTATTGGAGTATCGTATATCGCATTGCTAGGGACAAAGGCTTTAACATAATGTCATACATAATTTTTGTAGGTTGTTAATCATTGAGACACTATAGGTAAGTTATCCATCAGAGCAGATATGTGTTCCTAGACACCCAAAGAACATTTGAGATGGAATTTTTGTACTTTAGAAGAAAATAATATATATACTGTGGCAAACCATGTTATTCAAGCCAATGGATAATTTTGTGTACCAGTAATGGTTTTCACACCTGTTCATTGTTGATAGTGTTCAGGATTGTTGGGCTGTGTTGTGGTTTTATGCTCTTCCTTACTTTCTTTTCCTGCTCAGGGTCATTATTCCTTACATCTATTCCTGCACTGAATGTATGCCAGATCGGGATTCTAATATTAAACAGTTTTTCCTAACAGTTTACTCACTTGAAGGTCTGCATTTTCATTTCTCAGCTGAATAAGGACTTGAAAAAATTAAAGTACTTCTGTAGTTTTGTGATTCTTTATTGATTCGAAGGTGTAGATGACAGTTATATTTCAGGAACTGGAGCTATACAGATGAGGAGAAATGTGTTATTCAAAAGAAAAGAGTGTGTGTGTGATTTAACATCTATTCTTGTAATGGTGAGGTACTGTAAGTGTGATGGCACAAGCTTAATTTATTCAACGAGAAGAATTTTGCTCAACTATATAATAACTTCTTATTGTATACTGTTGTTACTATTTGGATAAAGCCAAGGAATCTAATATCTATCTGTCTGTTCATTTATGTCTTGTATGAGTCAGGCTTAACTGTAAAGCCTCTTCCTATACACAATCCTCATTAATGCATGTCATTTCTGGTGTGGCTGGATGTTCTTAGTCCAGCCTCCTTACCTGATAGAGAAACATTGTCAAATACAGTACTGTAGATGGGTAGCTCAAGTTTTGTTTGATGGAGAAAGTTTGCTTTTGGCCCACCCAGTGTCAAGTTTTGGAAGAGAGAAGAAAGTGTCTGACTTTGTCAAATTATGATAGACATGTTTCACCAAACTTTGATAGGTACAGAAAGAGACAGATAGAGTTCACCAAATTGTGATATGTAATGTGCATTAGTTGATGTAGGTACGGTATCTGTGTTAGGGAAACTGTGTAATAAATCCTTGGCTTTTATTTTCAGTAGATTACCACCCACGACAACTTAATGGCTTATCATTTTGTCCTGCCACAGATAATCTCTGGTATAATGTATTGGACTGTCACATGTAAACTTCAGTGACTCTTCCTTTATGTTCCGAGGCAGCTTGGTTGTTTTTGTTTTGTTTCTTCCCTAAAGAGGGTTGTTAAATTTCTCCATAACTTCAATGATTTTTGGCTGTGCTTAACCTTTCCTGGCTTGAACCATGGATGTTTTTCATGCATAGGGAATTTTTTCAAGGGTGACGTAATGCATTTGTTGACCAATTGTATATTGGTATTTTTTTCCAATTTGCACATGTGTTTTGTGTTAAATTTTTAATGATAACATAGATTGATATACAGAATACTTTTTGTAAGTTGAAACAGTTTGTTCTGATGAATGTGGTATAATACGTGTTAAAGAGTCTGACTTATTGAATTTTGTACACATTTTTGCTTTATGATTTATTTGGTTGCCAGATTAGGGGCTGTTGCTTGCTTCTTTTGGCTCTTTCCTAAATACGCTTATTTTATTATGACTTACTGTGTCTGATTGATTTATCAATTAATTTCCTTTTAAAGAGGCAAGAATAGAATATACTTTTTTACATGAGAAACATGAAAATAAACAAATAATACTAATGTAACCAGGATATAAATTCAATGAACAATATTATATAAAAAAGGAGAGTGTAGGGAAAATTGAAGATATTTTTGTTTTAGCAATTTTTGCAGTCGGTGGGTACAGTACTTCTGCTTAATACCTTACCTCTTTCCTGTCACTTTCTATACTTGCCTAGTGCTACTTTTGTATAATTTTCCCTCTTTAAGATGTCTCTGCCTCTTGATTCATCCCACATATAAGTAGAAGAGGAGGAACGATAATGCAGATAGATTTAAGTCTCTCAAATGTATGGTACTGAAAGTTTACCTGTTAAAAGAGACATTCAAATTAGATTCGGAGTTTTACCAGTCTGTTGTTATTAGGAACTTTAGAAATGCAATGTCGATGTATCCTGTACACGTGTTTCAGTAATAATTCATGATACAGTAAGCTTTCACATTATCAGATTTTGAAGTACTGGAACTCAAGGTTATTGCACACTTAACCCCTTCACTGCAGAGACACTACTACTGTTTTAATTTGGCTAATCCTAGACGATTTTATTCAAGCCAGAGGGGTCCCATACGCAAGGGATTAAAAAGAATAACATTTAATTTGCCATTCTACTAATATAAGTTGTGGACAAAGGGTATGCAGGAATGTATGGCTCAGCATTTATTTTCAAATGTGAGAACAAACTAAACCAAACAAGAGTTGTAATTTATGTAGTGAATATTATTTTTGTCTTTTTATTTCTGCCATGGGAGAATTTTTTATTTTCATATAAAACCTAAAATTGCAATTACCGGTAAAAAAAATCAACCTGAACATGAATACTGTATTGAGGTTAGATAAGTCTAATTCTCTTCAGTTGTTTGTACAGTGCTGTATTTTCCTCCCCTTACCTTGAACAATAATACCAAGTCTGACTCAGTTTACATAGTGTACAGTACATGTATAAACCTTTATATGACTAACACACAAACATAGAAAATGGCCATAAAATAATAATAATAATGATGATAGATATTGTATACAGTAGTGTACTTGTTAAAAAAATAATTAACTGGATATTGAAGATAATGGAATTAAAAACTCCAATAATATATCGCTCAAGTTCAAGTGTATGTTAGTAAAAAAAAATTTAAGTAGGTAACAGTAAGTATCCATAATTAATAAATGATCATTGATTTATTTGAGAACCCTAAGTGATTACAGTACTATATTTTAGGACATGCCATAAACAGGAACCTAAAAATAGATTATTGTGATGATATGATCAGACTTTTTTCCTACTGGTTTTTAGGTTCCTGTTTATTGCATGTCCTAAAATATAGTACTACTGTAATCACTTAGGGTTCTTGAATTAAAAAATGCCCTTGTAGTGTACAGTTTATGCTTGAATATGGTCAGTCCTAATAAGTCTGATAAAGTGAAGTCTTACTGTACGGAGAATTACACACACTAATCAAGATTCCATTCTGTGAGGGTTCTGTACTGTCTTAAAGTATAGAAATTTGATGCATGTGAAAAGGTGCTCAATTTAATGTTTTATGTTTGAAGATTTTTGACAGCAGGATGAGTGAATGATGGTCAATATTATGTTTTTTGTACAGTTTGAGAAAGGAATTTATACAGGATATTTTTTTTTCGAGAACCTTAAATAGGGTTCTTAAATAAAAAATTACTCTGTAGAAAAAATTTATGGCGTATCCAGGAATGTAAGTGGGAGTTTCTGTAAATGGTATGTACAGTATTTATTAAATATTGTTGGTGCTGACAGAACTACTACAGTATACAGAAAATTACTTAGTTTGCAGAGAAGTTCTTGGCAGTATGTGGCACATATTTATTAAAAGTCATGTGAATTGAGCTTTTTTTTTGTGTGTGTGTATTGTTTATTTGCCTACACTTATACTGTGCCTGCTAAATTGTGTGGTGTATTTTGTGAGATATGGCAACTCTATCGAATGGTTATCTAGCATCCTTAGTCTGTCTTCTGTTGTGAGTCTCCTTATAGCCATGTCTGAGAGTTTTAATACGATGTTAACAAAAACAAAGTTGCCACACCTCTCAAAACGTGCCAGCCATTGTACCAGGTATAAGTGCAAATGACTGTACATTAATATAAATTGTGCTTTAAAGTCGATTCAGTGACAATTGAGAATATTTCAAAACCAGTGTCTGATGGTTATTGCCTAAAACTACATAGAAAAGAATTAGTATACAGTACAGTCAACCCTCACTTTACGCGGTTAATATAACCCACAGGGTACCGCGGAAAGTGAGAAACGCGTAAAGTGAACAACATAACATATGGGATTAATTGAAATAGAGACCGGGCCGACCCCCAAACTCCACTTTTTGACGACACACAACTATGTTGTAGCAAAAATTTTATCTTAACTTTATGATGGTATGCACAAACAATTAATATAGAAGAGGTTAAGTTAGGAAAAATAAAGGTTAGGTTAGGAAAACTAAAAGTTAGGTTGAACACTTATGTTAGTAGAAGAGATGGGTCGGCATACGGGGATGGAGGCTGGTTCTGAGGCAGAGGGCAGGCTACTGGCCCTCAGGTGAATCATCATCACTGTCATCCACACTTGTCAGGGCCTCCCTGACAAATCCCTCAAAGTCATCATCACTGTCTCTACCTCTGTCACTATCACTGGCTTGGGCTGGCTGTGGTGGGTTGCGGGCGAAGAACTCTGTTATGCTTTGCTGACGGCTGGTGTTTATGTTGTCGTGATAAACCTTGAAGTAGGGCTCCATAGTCTGCAACAGCTGGGTAGTGAAGATTTCATACCTGTTTGCGTCAGGGTCGTCGGAAAGGAGGAGCTTGATTTTCTCAACACTCGATGGCACCCCTAACATTACTATGGGATAAGCGGTGTTCTTCTTGGGATGACGCACCACCTGCCTCTTCACTGACGTCATCATCATCTACCATCTCGTCGGTAGTCACATCAGGATCCCTTATCACCTCCAAGATGTCGTCGTTGGTGGTCTCGGAGAAGCCTGCAGCTGTAACACTCTGCGCAGCTTCTCTGGCAAGGTCCACTGCTACTGCAACAGTCTGAACCTCACCAGTCACAGATTGACTCTGCCTTACGCCCGGAATGCCTTGCAACACATGTCTCCATGCGTGACAAACAGTTGCTACAGACAGCTGATCCCATGCCTTCACCAAGAAGTCCACAGCTTTCTTGATGTTGAATATTCTCCTGAATTGTTTGAAAAGTATTTTTTGCTCTGCCAACTGTTGATCCTCGTCGTCTTCGCTCTTGCTATCGGTGGTGGTGTCACTCAGGTTACGCAACTCTTCCCTGGTGTTGGTGTAGTTGTTCAGGAGCTTGAATTTTTTTGTTGAGAATGCAGCTTTTACATTACAGATTAACTCTTGGTCCATGGGCTGTAATATAGACGTAGTGTTGGGAGGAAGGAAGACCACTTTTACGTTGGGGTGACGATCTAACAGTAGGGTCGAGTGTCCTGGTGCGTTGTCCAGCAGCAACAAAATCTTGAGTGGCACATTCTGTTGCTCACAGAATTTCTTTACATCGGGAACGAAACAGTCATCAAACCAGGAGAGGGACAGTGTAGAGAACATCCACGCCTTACGTGCGGTCAGCCAGTGGACATTTAGCTTGGTCATGTCCATGCTCTTGTAGGCGTGCGGCTTGCGTGCTGTGTGGATCACCGATAACTTGAGCTTACAGGTACCGGAGGCATTGGTGGTAAACAGGACGGTGATGCGCTCCTTCTGCATCTTCCTGCCCCGAATCTTGCTGGCATTCTTCACAACGAAGGTCTTGGAAGGTAGCTTTTTCCAAAAAAGACCAGATTCGTCCATGTTAAACACCTGGTCGTCGGTGTACTGTCCTTCCTCCATAATCTCACGTAAAAACGGAGGAAATTCCCTAGCCGCAGCACGATCAGCACTCGCTTCTTCACCACCAATGTTTATATTGGTGATCTTGTTCTGGATCTTAAACCTCTGTAATCACCCAGAGGAAGCATTAAAGGGTTTGGGCTCTGTAATTCCCATCTTTCGTGACACTGCAGCATACAGTTCACGTGCGTACTCCTTAACAGAGCGCATGTCGACCGCCATGTTCCGTCGTGCCTGACGCACCAAGTAGCTCACAAGTAATTTTTCCGTCTTGAGAAGCACCTGGTTGTGGAAATACTTGATCATAGAAGCACCTGTAGACTTTGTCATCTTCATGTGCTCCTTCATCTTGGCTGCATCCTTCTTTATCGTCCGGATCGTAGATTCGTTCACACCATGCTCGCGCGCCAAACCAACCTGTCTTGTTCCTTTCTCTAACTCTTGGATGATCTTGTACTTCACCTCGTAGCTTAAGGAACGTCGTGTCTTCTTGGGCTTAGGGCGGTTGGGTCCAGGTAAGGAAAGGTTTCTCTCTGGGGGCGGTGGTGCGGCGGAAGCCATTTTACAGAACAATGGATGCACGATTACACTGTGTGGCCTGGAGGGGTGAAACTGCCGTGGCTAGGTCATGCGTCGTCTTTCCTCCCTCCCCTGGGTGGACACGTCATATTACTTTAAACCAATTACAGCTAGCAGCGGAGGGAGGTAGGGATGCATGGCCAATCATAGTCCGATATGTCATATGACGTCACTGATAATGCAACAGAGACATGCACTGCGCAACCTTACCGCGCGGCTTGCGGAGGCAGGTGGGGCGAATCTAAAAATAGCGTCGAGCCGGACACTCTCCGCGTAAAGGGGTACACGCACCGCGGAATGTGAGCATCCTGGGTTCCGGCAGGGTACCGTGGAAACGCGGAATGTGGGACCACGTAAAGTGAGGGTTGACTGTATATAGAACTGAATAAATTATAATATGATGTAGCTAAATAGAAAAGAATTGCCTCTTGAATGGTTCACTTCCCACATTGTCTTTAGAATTTTCTTAAAAGAAACCAGATGGAATATTCCTTAAGTTTACTGTACAGTCACCCGCAAAAATCCTGCTGCCTCTTCTCCTGAACCACGAATCTCGAGATTCAGACTCGTGAATCTGAAGCATATTTGGACAGAATAACGTATCAGTGCCTACTGCTTCAGGTTCATGAGTCTGAATCTCGGAGTCTGTAGAACAGCAGGAGAGAGAACGGGCGACTGTACAGTATACCACTAGAAGAATTACCGTAGACATCATTTATTTTATCATTCTATACTTAACAACAGGAAACATCTTTGAGGATTGGTGCTTATGGTAAACAGGAGCTCCGTAAAATATAAAAACACACAAGTTATTATGACGGTGGATCTGGAATGTATCCGTTTCTGATTTAGAATTCATGAAGCTGAGAAATTTTATATTTAGTTTTTTACTAAAATATTTATGTATAAAGGAATGATATAAAGGTGACTTGTTAAAATGTTAGTTTTCTTTTTCTTCTGATAACATGATATTTTAAGCTGTTTGAATTACCTAGTGAGAGGAATACATTAATTTATTTATTAATCTCCCCATTAGCCGGAATCTTCAATCCCCAGAACTTTCCAATACCCGTAAAAAAAAAATTGTAGCATTTTGAGAAAAATCTCTGTTCCGGGCATTCAAAAAATTTCTGAGAGATTGCAGCATGTGCCAGCACAGGCCGAAGGTATAGGAGGGTAGGCTCAGATTACAGGGCTGCCTCACTTATCGCAATGGTTACGGGCATGAAACTTGTTGCAAATATCGAAATTGCGAATAGTGGAGCAATTTCTACCATAAGAAAATAATGTAAATAGGGGGGATACAGGCATCTCCGCCATGTTTCACCTCGCGGTGGTCACGGCCGTCAGATTTTAACACTTGTTTTACTCAATACATATAGAACATAAAATAAATAAAGAAATAAGGGCATAATATCAAATAAACATCAATAACAAACACTTTGAGTTTATTAGGCATATACGTTTACAAGTACAGTATACTTTACATATTTGAGTGTTTGAATGTTTATGTGCGTAGGTGTGTGAGGTAAGTTTTAAACATACAGTACTGTTAATTTACCTCTGATGTGCTGTGTTGCTTGCATGCTGAAGTTGGCATTAGGGGAGAGGGTGAAGGTTTACTGGGGGTAAAAGGAGGCTGGGGTTGTCAGCCACCTCACTCTCCTTCTTACTGCCAGCATAGTCAGCCAACTCACTCTCCTGACTGCCAGGGTCGTCAGCCACCTCACTCTCATTATCACTGCCAGGGTCGTCAACCACCTCACTCTCATTATAGCTGTCAATTTGCACTGAAAACTGTTGTCCTCCACTGGTTGAAGGCTGTGGTTTTACACTGGTCTTGAACAGCTGCTTAAAAGCTGTGTTCTGTTCGGATTTAGGTGGGGTGGTTGGTGCACTTGGGGTTGAAGGTTTGGCCGCAATAAATGCATCATGAGTCATTTGTTGCACATTCTTCACCCTTCTCCTCAAGCACCTCATAGTATGCTCGTATGTCTTTCTTGACATTGCGGATGATAGTGCAACTTCGGTCAACATTAGGGTTCATTTCTAATGCCATATCCGTCGCCATCTCAAATCAAGAAATAAGCTTCCTTAGGTTTTGTACAGTGAGGAGTTATGTTGGAGTTTCATCTGCATCTTCTCCCATTGCAAGTGGCATTTCTTCCTGCTGAAGCCTCTCCGGTTTTGTCAGGTCTTCATTGGTAAGTACTGCATTGTGAGAGTCGAGGAGGTCTTCTACATCAGCGTCATCCACTTCATTGAATTCAGCCTTCTTTGCAAGTCACAATAGTCTTCCTTATTGCAGGCACTGAAGGGAAACCAACGAAGTTGTGCACACACTCGGGCCACAGCTTACGCCACACACCGTTCATGTTCTGTTGTGTTATTGCCTCCCATGAATCACTGATATTTTTTTATGGCTTTCCTGATATTGTAGTGTTTTTTCCACAACTCCCAGATTGTAGGTTTCCTTTTCCATCGATCCTCTCAATCAGCTGCTCCATGATACACTGTAGATATGACGCCCTGTTCCATGGGTTGCAGCAAAGCCATGGTGATGGGAGGCAAAAACACAACTTTAATGTTCTTACACCAGTCAACCTAGCTGGTGGATGACCTGGTGCATTGTGGATCACCATCAGAGCTTTATCATCAAAATTAATTCCCTTATTATAGCGACTAATGCGACCGGACACATAGTTGAACATGCAATCGTGCATCACAGACCCTGTCACACCGCGCCAGATGACAGGAAGTTGTCTCTTCACAACCCCCCTCAAAACATAGGGTGTTTCAGACCGGTCCACAAGGAGAGGTTTTAACTTCAGGTCACCCTCAGCATTTCCACCAATCAATAGAGTGAGGCAGTCCTTGGCAACTTTGAATCCCAGTGTGGTCTTTTCCTCCTTAGATATGTAGGTCCGTGAAGGCATTTTCTTCCAATCACAGTCTTTCCTTCTCCGTGTTCATGTCTTTTTAAGATATCCAATTTCACGTCCAACGTAACTGCCACACGTGATCTCTTAGCAACATTGCTGGGAGATTTAATAGCTGGTCGCTTAGGCATTGCGAGATCACACAAAACACAAGCCAGCACGTGTGAGACTGAGACGAGCGGGAGCTTATGGCGGGCTTGAGAGAAGGAGTGTATGGCGGAGGAATACGTACACGTGCTGTCCTACTCTATGGTTGAGGCGCTCGGTTCAAAATTTTTGCTCGTAAGAATTTGCGAATAAACGGGGCAACCATTGCGAATAGTGGAAATGGGTAACAATAAATTGATTGCGGATAAACAGGGTTACAAATACCGAGGCTATGAGGTACAATTGACTACTACTGTACTATCATGTGACTGCATGGGATGCCTATGATTGATTGATGTATCTCACAGCTTATCTTTTCAAATTCTAGTGTCATGACACTCTTAGTTTATTGTCTGCTGCCATTGTACAAGCTTGTTTGCTCCCTCGCTGCTGTTGGCGCATACGATCTGTGTTGTGCAGTATTGTACATTACTGTACCAGGATATAATCAGCCAAGAATATTGTTAATTCAGTGTCAAGATGTAAAAAGTGACTACAGTTATGTTTGCTGTGCTCTATATTCAGTAAGTGTGACAGTACCATATGTACAGTACTGTATGTAGCAGTGGACAGTGTATGCATACTCTAGGCTATTGTGTAGAGGGTGAAAGGACAGTTTACAGTGTCTGTACATCCCCTCCTTCATGGAGGGAGAGAAGAGTGGTAGTTAGCAACACCTGCTACAGGAGAACGGCAAGCAATCCTGTATCATCATATCACCATATGGCCTGCCTGCATCACAAGCTCAAGGCAACAGCATCTGCTGGTGAGTACAGTTTAGTGTATAGTACAGTACAGTAGTACAGTATATTTTGTTTAATTAAAATTTATTTTATGTGTACAGCAGTGTTTGCATAAATAAATACAGCTCTGTGTCTGTCTGACTGAAGTTAAGCCTTCATAGCAGCGTAGTTTAGACATGGAATCATTCACCAGTGCCCGGAAAAAATTCCATAGATGTGCATTATTTTCGGGATAAGAAAATTTTTCTCAATGCCGTACTTAGAAATCTCTCAAATCTGGAAACCAATTAATCCAGCTAATGGGGAGATTACTATATTTGATTATATTCATGTAGACAAAGGTTATGTGCATGTGTGTCCAAATCTTCATTATTCCTCTATAAAAAGCAAATGGCTACAGAAATTGTACTTGTACCACAAATACACAGAGCTCTGTAACAGTACATTATACATCTTATTGTGTCTGCTATACTGTACTGTACAGTATATGCTTTATTTAATATTCCAAAAACTTTCTTGATAACAGGGTAAAACTAAACAATTTGTGATGTGTATTTATCAGTTGTCTCAAATGCTGCTAGGTCTACAGTAGGTTCCTAAAGACACCACATCCATAGCCCAGGGTGTTTACCGTCACTCAATCATTGAGCTGATGATCCTGTGACTACCTGTGCTTGATATAAAACACTTGATCTTTTTTAAGTGCCTTTGGTTGTGTGACAGGCATTTTTGGGGTATTTGGGAGATATCCCTGGTTTTTTGAGGGATAAAGTTGAGGTTACCTCTTGATGCAGATGCTCAGCAAGACAACAACAAATTGACAGTCCGATCACGAAAATCAGGAGAAGGAAGGGTGTTAAAACGGCAGCCAGCTCCGTGGCCTCAGATTGGGTCTGATCACAGTTGTGGTAAGGTGGACCAAAATGCTGCTCCAACTTATGCAGTATCCCTGTCATCTTCATCTTCAGGATTCTGTTTGCAGAGAAGGATTTAATTCTAATTTGTATTGCACATTTACATTTTGTCAGTGCTTATATTTATACAGTACATTGACCAGAAACTCAAAACTATTAAGATATCACAATACGGTATTAGATTACTGAGTAGCGTCTGGGGAAGAATTTTACACCCCTTTGATATTACCACAAACTCATCTAGACAAGTTATAGCACATAAAATCGAGCTTGGAATATTTTGTTTGCCATTATACAGCTGACTATAGTAACTTTAAGAGCCAATGCAATCTGACCATTATGCTTCTAAAAGTCTAAAAATTATGTTTAAGTTAGCACATGAGCATCATGCATGGCACAGTATATGGGAAGAGGAAACAATGGCATTCATTAAAATAATACAAGTTTTGTGTACTTTTCATGTTTCAGAAAAAAGAAGGATTAGGAGTAACTATGATCACACACACCAAAATGGTTGAGTAAGTGAAAGTAAACTTGTTTTAAAGAATCACACACATTTACACACACACACACACACACATACACACACACAAGCTAATCACCCATTGCTCTGACACAAACACATTTCAATAAACAGACCATTCTACCGGATGTGGTGTGCCGAAATTATACCATGCTGAAAATATTCTAGGCTTGCACATTTCAATCAAAATATCATTGAAGGCTTGAGGTGTGCTGAGATTACCCCTTGGAATAAAATGTCAGGTTAATTGAGTTAAGCCAAGTTAGGTTAGGTTCTGATCGAACTTCACATGCCTAGAATATTTTCAGCACAATATAATCTCAGCACGTGACACCAGTACACCAATTATTCATACATTTGATTAAATACAGGAACAAGAGGGGATCCTTTCTGGAGGGCGAAGGAGGTGATGGCGGTAAAGACAGCGTTGGGCAGGATTAAGTGGCGACAATCGGCTGCATTCAGCACATAAATTCCTGTATCAAAATAGATGTAATTCTCCTTCAGTGTCTTCTGCATTCCCTCCAGTGTGTCCCCAACAAGGACATGATCTTTTTTTGCCATCATGTTCTTATATGCCAACTGGTAGTCTGGGTTAGGGGAAACCTGTTATGGGCAAGATTTGTAACATAAGAATACAAGGGCACAGGTATAGTCCTCTTCACTAGTGTGTTTACAGGGGGCTCGTTATATAAATACAGTATTACACAAATCATTATCTTTGAGATACTTATTTTAATATTGTTTAATTTGATTCCATAGTATGTTTACTATTACACCTGTACTAGCTTCCTTCTGTCGGATGTACCATAAACACAGGACTGCCACAGTGCACAAAACCTGACTATCCCCTGTAAACTCACTAGTGAAGGGGACTGTATAGTACAGTACTACCTACTGTATTTATTTTATTTTCATTATATACATTATTTCATGTGAGTTAGTTACTTTTGAATAGCATGTGAACTGTCAGGTGTCAAAACTGATATAATATATGTATGAAAATAACATACTATATTTACTGTAGTTGACAATGCCAAGATAAAAAATATATATAATTATTTATTTAATGTAGAAAATTTCATAAAACTGTATCAACCTTAGATATGACTGAGCTTAAAATGAAATATATTTTGTATACTTTTTGAGATCTTCAGTAGGAAAGCATATTACTGTTACTGTACTTTATAAGAATACCAAAAATGTTAAGCTTACTGATTTAAACTCACGGGTGCTGTGCAAATTAAGGAATGAATAATAACTTTGTAAAGAATACGGTAAAGTTTAACAAAACACGATATCTTATATAGTACACAGTGGCGGATCCAGGAATATCAAAGGGGGGGGGGTGTTCCATGAAGAACTTTGTGGGTAGAAGAACATGGCAAGCACAACATTTAGGCCATTTTGAAGCCATGTGCACTTGATACTAGGAGATATTCTGAGGTCAATAGTAATTAATTTTTACTCTACAAAAATGCCTGAGTACTGTATGTATATTATGTATGTTGTACTGCACCAAATAAAAAGTATTGGAATTTTCTGATGAAAAGGAGGATGGTCCGGACCCCCTGAACCCCCCCTGGATCCGCCCCTGGTACAGTACTGCATTACTGTACATACATACGTGTATACTGTACTTCTCACATGAATGTCAATACTGTAATTCTTTTAAGACAAACTTAACAAACCTAACTATATGAATAATGAAGCACCTTAAGATATTCTAGAGGTGCAGTGTCCCTGACAGTGCCCAGGGAGAGTGAGGAGCTTCTAACGACGTCGCTGATAGAGGATATAGCAGGGAGGGCAGGTCCCACAGCCAGGGCAGAGACTAAATTACTGGTGTAGTGAGCCAGCAGCACCACATGCAGCAGCATCAATATCAGCAGCACCAGGCGGGACGACAATCTTCGGTACTCGACTTCAGTTCCTATACAGGAAAAAATCTTTATTTTGACTGTAATCAGAAGCATCTGGTTGACTAAAGGAACCCTGGCTTTTTCTGGTGATGGCTCAGTTGTGAGCTTGAGTCTCCAACGAGGAGAAGGGGTTGGAGGTGGTGTAGGTTGTGTACCACAGCACTTTTTCCATAGTGAATAACAAACTCAGACCCTAATTAACGTGTTGACTTGCTAAGCATGTTGTGAAATTTATATAATAAAACAATGACAACAAACACAGAAATAAATAAATACACCACATGAAAAGTTTACATGCAACACCTCCACTGTGGCAACCCAAAGAAAGATGGCAGAGGAACTCCTTGCCTTGGATGCAGACGATCCTCATGGTTATAATGAGGGAGTACAGGATATAAATCTTCCTCACCTTGACCACACAATGCTCCGAGGACAATAGTGACCGAGTCGGAAATGCGGAATTTCTCTTTTCCCTTCTCAGTGATGGAGATGAGGTACAAAATGATAGCGAAGACTACAATGGAAGCCACCAGCACCGCCCACACGTGTAAATGGAACTCCTGTGTGAAGGTCGTCCATGTCTGGTCATTGGTAGAGGGTTTCTTCATCACCATCCTGTACCTGTTGAGGAAATGCCTGGAGTCGTCCTCTGTTCCTCATAAACATACTGTACTGCACAAGACTGACTATGAAAACTCTTGCAACTCTCACGTGTTGCACTCTGGAGTGTGTAGTGGTACCCGTACTATCCCCTGACTAATATTTGCATACTGTATTTCTTGCTGTATCTAACATGTTTTTTATTTATACCATCACATTTTTTAATGCTCTCTTCTCCTTACCTCCAACCCCAACCTACCATCATATTCTCTTTCTTGTTTCTCTCCCCCTCTTTCTTCCTTCTTTCTCTCCAGTCCATATTAACTTTTCACCTAACATGTACAGACTCTTTCAAGATTCTTCGAACACTGCTAATGACAGCTGGCAACTCAAGGCCGTATGTTTACTATAGTATGTAGTAAAAATTATGAATGAATTCAAAATTTATCCGTGATTGATTACTTAGTTCCCCGTTGGTTAATTAATAGTTGGGCTTTGTTGTTTCGTATTTTCATTTTGTGCTAGCTGCAGTTTCGAAGAATCTTGAACGAGACTAAACCATCAGCTGTCATGAAGATCAACACTGTACACCATCAGCTGTTGTGTACACCAACACTGTACACCATCAGCTGTTGTATACACCAACATTGTACACTGCCAGCTGTCATGTACACCAAAATTTTACACAGTCAGCTGTTGTGCAAAACCAACATTGTACACCATTAGTTGTATACTACACCAACATTGTACACCTTCAGTAGTGTACACCATCAGCTGGCATGTACACTAACACTATACATCATCAGCTGTTGTGTACCCCAACACGTGCATCATCAGCTGTCATGTACACCAACATTGTACAACGTTAGCTGTTGTGTTCCTTGTTTTTGTTTGATTCTTCTGGGTTAGGTTAGGTTTAGTGTGAAGGTGATCATTTATATGTATTTTATGATCTGCTTGATTGTTTATAAACAGTCAGATGTTTAAAGAAAATGAAATACGTACATAGAAATTATCAGTAATCGGCAATTGTTCATATTTAGTGTCAATATATATATATATACGTATATATATATATATATATATATATATATATATATATATATATATATATATATATATATATATATATATATATATATATATATATATATATTGACACTAAATATGAATAATTGAAGGTAGTAGGTAGTAGGCAGCTACCAAACAGGGAGGTACTACTGCCTGGGAAGATATTGGAAGCATAATGTGTTGTCTAATGGTAGACCCTGCTGCCATATGGCATCACGAAAATTGTGACCAAGTCCCAGGTTGCTGATCTGACTTTCTGCTTCACTTACACACAATTGCAGGGTCTCAATTGTTTCTCTTACCATTGACAACACAACATACATATATCGCTTCTCACTTTTGATCTTTTTTTTTATTTTTTTATTTATAGTTCTTTATTATTAATATTATTATTATTATTACAGTTACTGTATTATTATCATCATTATTTTATTATTTTATTTTGTTTTATCATAAATTTTATTTATTATGAATTATTATGACTTATTATTATTATTATTATTATGATGATGATGATGATGATGATGATGATTATTATTATTATTATTATTATTATTTCGCCCCCCAGGCCCCGATGTGGGTCAGTGACCTGTGTCCGGGTGGGCTAATCCCCATAAAAAAAATATATAAATAAATAAATTATATATATATATATATATATATATATATATATATATATATATATATATATATATATATATATATATATATATATATATATATATATATATATATATATATATATATATATATAAAATACGATGTATTCAGTACATTCGATATAGCTCACTGCCAGAGAGGGGAGTACAGTACAGTACAGTGCTGTACTCTATATACTGTATATGAGATACGATAGTACAATTGAGACACCAGATACAATATTCAAGTAATAAAAAAGATAACTCACTGTGTACGAGAGACTGGCAGGAGAAAATCTATAGCGGTGCTTCTCTCGTGTGTAATATCGAGAGACGCTACAGCGAAGTCAGCGACGTCATCCACCAGATCTTTTATCATCCCCGTCCACCTTCCATCCTC
The DNA here is from genome assembly GCF_018991925.1 of Homarus americanus. Lineage (NCBI taxonomy): Eukaryota > Metazoa > Arthropoda > Malacostraca > Decapoda > Nephropidae > Homarus > Homarus americanus. The sequence continues at coordinate 8,516,967 of NW_024726235.1, forward strand.
CACAGAGCCCCACTGTCCGTCTCGCGAGGGTCGACATGAGTATCTAAACTCAAAACCAAGTAGATTTAATAAATTAAAGCTCTGCTCAAAACAAAGTCTCAGGGTCGGATCCAGGGGTACCATTTTCATCAGAAAATTACTATTGACCTCAGAACATATACTAATATCAAGTGTACATGGCTTCAAAAGGCCCATGATATTAGCAAGATTAAAAAAAAAAGCTGGATTAGCTCGCACTGCTCGCCATGTTACCCCACCCACAACTTCACCTCCCCCCTCATTTTGATATTCCTAGATCCGCCCCTGTGTCTAGGTTTGAGTAACTGCAATCTTGATATAATTGTGAGTACAATAGGGCCTACCTACAAGCGTAAAGGTTAAACAAAGTTTGAATGTGAGTCAGTAACTGCACTCAATAATGGTGTAAGTCTACTATATATAGTTTCACTCAAAACCAAAATAAATAATGGATATGTACAGGTAAACAGATAGATAGATTAATGGAGAGAATAAAGCCAGTTCACACTCAAGGACTAAAATACTAGTATTTTATCCTAGGTACATACTAGCCCGATGTCATATAGCAATCGATGATGTCATACCGGCCCATTTGGTGGACGTCGGCTGCTCGTTGACACGGGAAAGAAATTTATTTTGCCCGTCCAGACGGGAAGCGCTGGTGCCCGTCTGTATATTGTTGAAGTTAGTTAAAGATTCACATTAACATTCATGGTCTTGGACCCAATTGACAGTTCAAATACTTTTATTACACCCAATTACGTCCTCAAGATACAGATTTGTATTAAAAAAGATATCGACTGTGAACGCATGAAATGTGGATATAATACAAGTTATAGGATGAAGATCTATAATAAATGTGTCGTACCTCTGGCACCTCGAGGATTTTTCCCGCGCGATATTTTTTCATTTTCAAATTCAGTCTCTGTGACCTTGACGGAGTGAAGGTATAAACTCGCGGACGTTTAAATCCACTGGCTTACGTGTGTGTGTGTGAATACTGTTGACTGCTTATTGTGGATAATTGTTGGGAATATTTGGTGATATTTTCTTGTGTAGTGAATATTGTGAATACATGTTTTAATAAACCCGTTATCATTGACCCATCATGCCTCATCGTCCCTATCGAGTGCTGAGAAACAAGAGAGGAACTGAGTTTACTTTAGCTCACAGTAATAGTGATAGTGAGGGTTGTTATGTGAGATGAGTGAGGCCACAAGCGGTAACGTCTCAAGACCATTCAACACAACAGTATTGGGTGTAATTCCTCCCCTCCCCCTCCAAAGCAACTCAATATTCGCTGCAGTATCCAGTGGTGAGTGACTGAGTATTAATATCCTTATTCCCGCCGTACTGCAGGATCGTGAGTGTTAAAAATTTTGTAAAATAACAATGAATTTCAGCTTAACTAAAGTATGCATAATAAATATTCATATTGGAAAGGAAAAGATTCAATACATTGATATTATACATATTTTGAAGGTACGGCAAACTGTATAGAAGGTATGTTTTCTGGAGTTTGTTTTACTCCTTTCCAAAGATAAATTTAATTTTATGTGAAATGAGCTTCAACCCAACCTAACCCTAATGAATAATAAGTTAATAAAAGGTAATAACTATATAAATAAATAAGATGAAGCAGCTCAGTCTGTTTCTCCCACGTCATAAAGCGTCTGTATCTACCAGCTCAAGAACACTACTGGGGTAATAACCCTAGACATTTCTATGAACAATGGAGGGTCCTACACAGGACACTGAACTCTTTCCTTCCCTCGGTGTAACCACCTCTAGTGGCTGGCAATTCTATTACTTTTCGTCGCAGATTTATATTTTTCTCGATTTATTTTGAGTTTTTTATTTGACTTAAACAAGTACTTAAGTACACTCCCCAAAAAGTATCCACCCCCCCCCCTGGGCCTGATGTATTTGGTGTTTCTGATTGTGAGTTGCACCTTTCGTTCTTTCTTCTTTCACCTGATAATCACCAAGATATCTGCAGTATTTTCAACATAATGTAATGAAATAGGATGGTGAATTGTGATACCACATGAAAACCAATAACGTTACGAATAACCTCGCTGATTTATGTACCTTTGATACTATTTCAGTCCCAGGGGATAGGTTGCCAAATAGGAATATAAGGTTAATATGTTTTCTTGAACTGAGGTTACAATGGAGTCTCTTCGAACGAAATATGAAACACTATGATCCGATATTACATTAATTTGCAAATATAGTAATTATAGGTGTATTGTGATTACATATCCATTGATTTACTGCATTTCGACATTATTTCTACCTCAAGTGATGAATTAACAATTATTATGAATATAACATATCATCTCATGATTCATGCTGGTAACATTATCTGATACACACTACGAGAGGATGTCGTTAAGTCCTCCCATGCAGTGGCAGCTCGTGCATAGGGCTGCAGCTGCAGTCCTCCCAGACACTCACTGCCAGGCGTATGATTCCTCTAGAGAGACAGCTGAATAATACACTACCAACAAATATATCATTTTATATGTTATTTAATTATTTTCAATACGTTGCTAAGTGAATTTTCATTAAAATCAGACCAACATTTAAGTTACTTTCATAGTTGCTGTCAATGCTGTACGATTCATGTCTGTTATTAATTGGCGCCGCCGCCGCACTTGAAGCAGCTCAGTCTCGTACAACGTGTGGACGGTGTGGTTAAATCGTGCTTTCTTTAATTACCCTTTGACGATGGAAAATCGAGTGAAGTATTTGCAAAACATCAACTTTTCCCAGCTGACATTAAATGAAAAGAATGAAATCAAAGCAAGAGGAAGACCTACACCAGTTTTATCCATTCAACAGAACAGTACAAGCAGGAACAAAGAATATACACGCCAGTTTAACATCAGTGTTTATCAGAATGACAGACTGTCTGCTTTAGCAGTGATATCCATTGAAAATAAAATGATAACAGAAATAAAGGATTTTAATGAAATAGTAATAAACAATTTTGCTACATCGAAGAGCAGACACGCCGACTTAATTTTCAATTAATACTGGTCCATCACCACCAACACTACTACCATGCCCTGGGAATTCGTGGACATCAACTACAACTCATACCTGAGGTAAGTCAAATTTGTGTATCCTACTGTTGTGTGAGGCTTGCAGTCCCTCCATTTTATTTTTCACGAGCCGCCACTGCGAGTCCCATGGGATTGATAGTCACTATGGAGACGTCACAGACAACACGAGGCAGTATCATCGCCCTTCACGGCATAGGCATAAGCAACAAGGAGATAGATAACAAACATTGATTTATAGTTATATTGTTATTCGGAAAATGACATTTCTCCCAGTCTGTCGTTGCAAGCTGTGTTTTCCAATGAGTCTCGGGAACTAGTATTGGTCATAGATTTCCAGCAGAAAGCATCCACTATTTGACTGCCGTTGATTTATTTTCACTACATTAATATTATTATATTATTCGACTAATGATGGAACACGGTGATTCACCATAATTAAAACAAATGCCAGAAATAATAACTGCCAATCTCACAGCTACTAGGAAGGCAGGCTTACCAACATAATGCAGGATTCACAATTAGTGATCGGAAATATTCGTCCTTTGTGACATTGTATCGACAAGAAAGGGGTCCGGTACTCTTTTGGGAGAGTTTACATTTTGGTGGGAGACGATGTTTACACTCCGTAACTATATGTCCCGCGTTATGTGATACTCCTGCGCATGCTCAGAGTTGAATTTTGCTTGGCTAGTCGCAAGACCTTTCCGAATCTTTACCCTTGATTGTTTACATTTTAACTCGTCTGAACGGACCACCGTTTTCGTGACGACATCGATGGCTATATTATGCATGGTCAAAATACATGATAGTTCACGAGCTACGTCAGAGACGGCCGTCAATACGGGCTATGAGGGAGAATCATTGTCGAATTACACTACCCTACCACTACATTGTAAAAGTCATAAACAAACCGCAATTTACTTATTATTTACAGTAAGTTAATGTACATGGATGAATATTCTATTAAAGTAAAGAAGAATGTCAATTTATTAATTAATAAATTCAACATAATCTACCCTGGCTGGAAGTCACACAACATACTGTAGTGGATTTCTCCCCTACAAACGCTGTTTGTCGCTGAGTAGCCGATCCCGCGAATTCCCCAGTGTATGCCTCGTGGCCTAGGTCAACCAGCGCCGCCTTACATGACCGAGGTCAACTACTAAGCCACGCCTACCTCCGCTATTTAAGACCTGACCTCGTGGTGACCTCTCTTTCTACCTACACCAACCAGCCAGCAACACCACCTCCTCCGCTGCTGCCTGGCGGTCCTCGCTCCCGCCGGCGAGCATGGCGACCTCCTCTGAGCATCCTCACCAACCAGCTCTCTCTACATCACGCTTGTAACCACGCTGCCACTTCCCAGCACCAAGCTGCATTGTACATCCAATACAACATGTATACAGAGAGCACATTGTGAGTTTCCTTTCTCCATCCCATCCTGAGAGTGAACCAATATCACCTACCCCTACAATACTACACTCCACGCCACGCACTCAACACACGCAATCGTACAACTCACTTAAAACACAATAAATAAATCGAAACCTCAGGAATAGAACATAAAATAGGGAAATAAAGGAATTGTGAATAAATGAAGAAATGGAGTGTGCATAAAGTTGGACAGATATATGAACGATATGAGTTGGGTGTAAACGGGGCTGCCGAGTGTGGGCCAATAGGCCCGCTGCAGTTTACTCCAACCTATTTCAATTTCAACAGTTATTCCATATTATAGGAAACGAGATCCTAGTGCTGTCACTAGATACCCCTGTACATTGTTACCAGAAGCATCTGGCAGGAGTCTCAAAATCATATTAAATTAAACACATGGCATCACAAAAATTGTGACCAAGTCCCAGGTTGTTGACATGACTTTCTGCTTCATTTACACACAATTGCAGGGTCTCAATTGTTCCTCTTACTATTGACAACGCAACATACATATATTGTTTCTCACTCTTGATCTTTTTTTTTGTCTTTACAGTATTATTATTATTTTTTATTATTATTTTATTTTTAAAATTTTTATTTATTATGAATTATTATTATTATTATGAATTATTATTATTATTATTACATTTTCGCCCTCCAGGCCTCGATGTGTATAATGGACCACTGTCCCGCATGGCAGTAAACAACATCACTCGCATGACTGACCTTTTTCTACTGCTAATGAATGAATATGATGTATTTCTTTGTGTACGAACCTCTGTCCTGCGTACTTAATATTGGAAGAACAAATACTGTCACTGTATACAGCCTTAACAACATCAACCTAGAGAAGTCGGCTTGTGAAAGAGACTTAGGGGTACTTGTAAGCCTGGACCTACGGCCTAGAAAACAGTGCGTTAATGTTCGAAATAAGGCAAACAGAGTATTAGGCTTTATATTGAGAAGTGTAAGTAATACGAGTGCAGAGGTCTTATTGCAAATATATCTTGCGCTAGTCAGGCCGCACCTCGATTATGCGGTTCAGTTCTGGTGCCCTTATTATAGAATGGATATCAATTCACTGGAGTCGGTGCAGCGAAGAATGACGAAATTGATTCCGGGACTTAGAAACCTTCCATATCAAGATAGGTTCAAGAAACTAAACTTGCATTCCCTAGAAAGACGAAGAGTGCGGGGAGATATAATAGAAGTATTTAAGTGGGTGAAAGGAATCAATAAAGGAGATATAGATAAAGTTCTTGTAATATCCGAGCAGGATAGGACTCGTAGCAACGGATTTAAGTTGGATAAGTTTAGGTTTAGGAGGGAGATAGGAAGGAACTGGTTCACAAATAGGGTGGTAGATGAGTAGAACAAGCTTAGCAACTTTGTAGTAAGTGCGGGAACTCTGGAAAGTTTTAAAAGGAGGCTAGATAGATTCATGGATGAGAGAGAGTGGTAGTAACTCTCGACAGGAGCTGCCGTGCACAGGCCAACCGGCCTATTGCAGACTCCTTATTTCTTATGTTCTTAATAGGCAAACTGTACTCCAAGCTTTGTCAATAAATTTGTTAAACTGAAAAAAAAGCCCTCCAGGCCCCGATGTGGGTCAGTGACCTGTGCCCCGGTGGGCTAATCCCAGAAAAAAAACAGGTACAGTAATCCTCCATTCTGATGTTTTTATGCCTGGAGATGAAAAAAAAGATTAATATGAAATGGCCTAGAAAAGCGGCATTAGCGTTCGTGAAACAGTGAAGATGCATTAAAGTACGTGAAATAGGAAAGATACATTAACATACATAAGTTAGGGAATAGGTTAGGTTAGGAACCAACATTAAGAACGTACGTGAAGTTGGTGATCTCTTGGAGGTGGGAGAGAACACCGCCAAAGACCCCGCCAATAGAGGTCGTCCCGTCCATCTTGGTCTCAAGGATGGTGTGAGGAGACGCCTGATGTGGTGGAAGACCAGATAAACGAATAGAATAATAAGTTAATAAATGAATATAAGAAAAAAATAATTTCTTGTTTAGTTTGTCATTCGGTATGAGTCAAACCCATAACAGAATATTATTGGAACTCCGTCGGAAGATACCACAGTTACCTAAAACAGTGACTGCTATAATAATACAGTGTGCAGTATCTTACTCAATGACGGGTGTAGTAAGTAAATGATTTGTATTTGTGATCGGATATAGTAACACAACACAGTAACACTAACACAGTAACACTAACACAGTAAAACAACACAGTAACACTAACACAGTAACACTAACACTGTAACACCAACACAGTAACACAACGCAGTAACACTAACACAGTAACACTAACACTGTAACACCAACACAGTAACACCAACACAGTAACACTAACACTGTAACACTAACACAGTAACACTAACACAGTAACACTAACACAGTAACACTAACACAGTAAGACCAACACTGTAACACCAACACTGTAACACCAACACAGTAACACTAACACAGTAACACTAACACTGTAACACTAACACTGTAACACCAACACTGTAACACCAACACAGTAACACTAACACTGTAACACCAACACAGTAACACCAACACTGTAACACTAACACTGTAACACTAACACTGTAACACCAACACTGTAACAATAACACTGTAACACCAACACTGCAACACTAACACTGTAACACCAACACTGTACACCAACACAGTAACACTCAACACAGTAAGACCAACACTGTAACACCAACACAGTAACACTAACACAGTAACACTACTGTAACACTAACACTGTAACACCAACACTAACACCAACACAGTAACACTCAACACTGTAACACCAACACAGTAACACCAACACTGTAACACCAACACTAGTAACACTAACACTGTAACACCAACACTGCAACACCAACACAGTAACACTAACACAGTAACACTAACACTGTAACACCAACACAGTAACACCAACACTGTAACACTAACACTGTAACACCAACACAGTAACACCCAACACTGTAACACTAACACTGCAACACCAACACTGTAACACCAACACAGTAACACTAACACAGTAACACCAACACTGTAACACCAACACAGTAAACACTAACACAGTAACACCAACACAACACCAACACTGTAACACCAACACTGTAACACCAACAAGTAACACTAACACTGCAACACCAACACAGTAACACCAACACTGTAACACTAACACTGTAACACTAACACTGTAACACCAACACAGTAACACTAACACAGTAACACTAACACAGTAACACCAACACTGTAACACCAACACTGTAACACCAACACAGCAAACACTAACACTGTAACACCAACACAGTAACACCAACACAGTAACACTAACACTTAACACTACCGTAACACTCAACAACGTAACACTAACACAGTAACACCAACACTGTAAATAAGCAACACAGTAACACTCAACAGTACACCAACACTGTAACACTAACACTCAACACTAACACAGTAACACCAACACTGTAACACCAACACAGTAAACACCAACACAGTAAATACCAACACAGTAACACCAACACTGTAACAATAACACAAACACTAACACTGTAACACCAACACTGTAACACCAACACTGTAACACCAACACAGTAACACTAACACTGTAACACCAACACAGTAACACCAACACTGTAACACTAACACAGTAACATCACACTGTAACACCAACACTGTAACACTCAACACTGTAACACCAACACAGTAACACCAACACTGTAACACTAACACAGTAACACTCAACACTGTAACACCAACACTGTAACACTAACACTGTAACACCAACACAAAACAACACAGTAACACTAACACAGTAACACCAACACGTAAAACAAACACGTAACAATAACACAGTAACACTAACACTGTAACACCAACACAGTAACACCAACACTGTACACCAACACAGTAACACTAACACTGTAACACCAACACAGTAAATAATCAACACTAACACAACACTGTAAAACAACAAAATACTCAACACAGTAACACTAACACTGTAACACCAACACTGTAACACCAAACACAGTAACACTCAACACAGTAAGATCAACACTGTAACACCAACACAGTAACACTAACAGTAAACACCAACACAGTAACACCAACACAGTAACACCAACACTGAAACACTAACACTGTAACACTAACACCAATAATCAACACTGTAACACTAACACAGTAACACTAACACAGTAAACACTAACACTGTAACACCAACACACACAGTAACACTAACACAGTAACACTAACACAGTAACACCAACACAGTAACACCAACACTGTAACACTAACACAGTAAACACTCAACACAGTAACACCAACACTGTAACACCAACACAGTAAATACCAACACTGTAACACTAACACAGTAACACTAACACAGTAACACACTAACACAGTAACACTAACACAGTAACACCAACACTGTAACACTACAGTAACACCAACACAGTAACAACACCAACACTGTAACACTAACAACACAGTAACACCAACACAGCACTAACTAGTAAAGAAGTACTGACTAACACCAACACTGTAACACTCAACACAGTAACACTAACACAGTAACACTAACACAGTAACACCAAACACTGTAACACTAACACAGTAACACTAACACAGTAACACTAACACAGTAACACAACACAGTCAACACTAACACACAGTAACACCAACACTGTAACACTAACACAGTAACACCACACAGTAACACCACTGTAACACCTAACACAGTAACACTAACACAGTAACACTAACACAGTGATCAACACTGTAACACCAACACAGTAACACTAACACAGTAACACTAACACAGTAACACTAACACAGTACTAACACAGTAACACCAACACTAAATACCAACACTGTAAATAACAACACAGTAACACCAACACTGTAACACCAAACAGTAACACTAACATGCTAACTAACACAGTAACACAACACAGTAACACTAACACAGTAACACCAACACTGTAACACCAACACTGTAACACAACAGTAACACCAACACAGTAACACTAACACTGTAACACCAACACAGTAACACAACACAGTAACACCAACACAGTAAAACACCAACACAGTAACACTAACACAGTAACACAAACACAGTAACACCAACACAGTAACACCAACACAGTAACACAACACAGTAACACTCAACACAGTAACACCAACACAGTAACACCAACACTGTAAATAACAGTAACACTAACACAGTAACACCAACACAGTAACACCAACACAGTAACACCAACACACAACACTAACAGTAACACTAACACAGTAACACAAACACAGTAACACACAGTAACACTAACACAGTAACATAACAGTAACACTAACACAGTAACACAACACTGCAACACTAACACAGTAACACAACACAGTAACACTAACACAGTAACACTAACACAGTAACACCAACACACTAACACAGCACTAAGAAACACCAACACATGAACACACAACGCAGTAACACCAACACTGTAACACAACAGTAACACCAACACAGTAACACAACAGTAACACTAACACAGTAACACAAACACAGTAACACCAACACGAACACAGCACAGTAATACCAACACATGAACACAACGCAGTAACACCCAACACAGTAACACACAACAGTAACACTAACACGGTAAACACAACACAGTAACACTAACACAGTAACACAACACAGTAACACCAACACAGTAACACAACACAGTAACACCAACACAGTAACACAACACAGTAACACCAACACAGTAACACAACACACAGTAACACCAACACAGTAACACCAACACAGTAACACAACACAGTAACACCAACACAGTAACACAACACAGTAACACCAACACAGTAACACCAACACAGTAACACCAACACAGTAACACAACACAGTAACACACACAGTAAACACACAACACAGTAACACCAACAAAACACCAACACAGTAACACTAACACAGTAACACCAACACAGTAACACAAATAACCAACACAGTAAATACC